>NC_092288.1:8325000-8332500 GCF_036320965.1 Panulirus ornatus | reverse complement strand
AAGTGGTATTAATCCCGATAAAGACGTCTAAGTATTCAAGTATTATTTACCTGATCATTAATCTCTCTCACTGTCGAGAGTGATCACCTCATTAACGTCTATAATTGATATTTGTAGAAAAAACATATATAAAGTCATTAAACTGTTGCACATTCTAAAGTTCAATTGCCATGTGAAATACAACACTTGCAACATCAGGGAATTATCATCATTATCATTATCATTATCAGTATATCATTATTATCATTACCATGTCTCTGTCCTACGAGAAAGACAGAGACTATTTTTGGCTACATTTCTTTTTCTTATCATTCATTTCTTTCCAACAGTCATAGTCAATCCTCCATTGCTGGGCAGATAAGACTCAAACTTCTGGTATCATGCGCCTTGGTTCAATACACCCAGACATTATAATGTTTTCATCTTGACCCAGGTTATGTCAAGGGATCTGACTGGGCGAAAGGTTAAACATTCGTGTGTTCTAAAAACGACGGTAAATCTATCACCGGTTGCCGTCACTAACCTGATGTGGAAGGCCGGAGTAAAGGAAGCCTTGGGTGTCCGACCCTACACATTTAAGGGGATGAGAGGCGTGCATTCCATGGAATGACTTCGACTGGTGTGGTGCGTGGTGGCCGAGACGGTCGTGGTGGTGGTGGTGATGATGATGATGATGAAGGCGAAGGTAAGCTATGGATTAGTCTGTAGGGCCTGGGTGTGAATGACGGGATTTTTTTGGTTGTTTTTGCATTATGCTTGACGACTGGGAACAGGTGTGTGCAAGCGTGGTCATTGTTCATTGGCTCTTGATACTTTCCTGTGGGGAGGGGTAGCGACGAGAATGGATGAAGGCAAGTAACCACGAACATGTACATTTGTATATATGTAATGTCTGCGTAGGTGTATGTGTATGTATGTATATGCTGATATGTATATGTATGTATATGCGCGTATGTGGGTGTTTATATATATATATATATATATATATATATATATATATATATATATATATATATATATATAAGAGAGAGAATGAGCCATTCTTGGTCTGTTTCCTGGTGCTACCTCGCTGGCGCGGGTAACAGCAATTATGTATCATGAAACAAATATAAGTAAAATATATATACAGAAGAGGGGAAAAAATGTATCTCAAGGTTTCGTAAAACTTTCCAGAGCTCTTAAGGGATACTGATACAGGACCAGTACTACAAGACATGAATGTTAATCAAATGCGGAGGATACGTTTCTCCTGACCTGCCTTCGTGAAGGGTAGTTCCTCCCGACCTGCCTCTCCAATGCCAGAGGAGCAAGGCTCCCCTTCAGACCCCCTGTACTATTCTTGTTCCAATTCCTGAATCTTGAATATTGGACAAAAGTCCGGGAAGGTATCCTCATATCTTACGTGTGAGGATTTTCTGTACGTCGTAGGTGAACATTATACACACACACACACACACACACATATATATATATATATATATATATATATATATATATATATATATATATATATATATATATATATATATATATATATATATACCTTATCGTACGCCAGTTTATCGACTTACCCCTAGTGAAGGATGAACAGCTGGGTTGACTGTGGACCCACTGCCGCAACCAGGATTCGAACCAACGCACCCGATCCCCGGGAGCGAGAGAGAGAAATATTAAAGACTCTCTCTCTCTCTCTCTCTCTCTCTCTCTCTCTCTCTCTCTCTCTCTCTCTCTCTCTCTCTCTCTCTCTGTTTCAGAAACGTAAAAATCTTCTTGATGGCACAAAATGTACAAGAGACGGGTCCTCGTAATGTACGAATAGGATTATGACCACAAGTCACCACGGGAGGGAGGGAACGAGTTCGAAACCTCGGAGCACGGCGGTTGGGCGGGCCACAGTCACTGGCAACACTGGACTTACCTAAGGTACACTTCCTCTCCCCCCCACCATGGAAGTCCTGCAAACAAACATCTCCCTTTTCCAGACAACTTTCCCCGACAAACTCCCACCCACGAACTTCTCCCTCCGAATTATTCATTCCTTGCAACATCAACAACAATAAGAATGAAAAAAAAAAACTCCCACGTCCTCTACCACCACTTTGGGAAAAGAAATATTAAATCTTATTTTCTCCCGACGAGATTTTCTTCCCCCCCTGCACCATCTTCTCCTAGACAGTCACGTTTTCTGTCTGCTACAAACACACACACACACACACACACACACACACACACACACACACACACACACCCTCCTCTTCGTGGCAGGTATAGGGAAGCAGAGAGCATTTTCCACTCACTCTGGCAGAGAGGCCTCATAATTCTCATCAGATTGTCTCTTAACGTCAAACTTGATATTCTCATCCCTTCCTCTGATGTGGACTTAAACCCTGAACCAGTTTTCACCTGGATGGTCCTCTAGGTTTATTCTGGCATCTTAGATGCTCTAGTTATAAGGTAATGTTTGTTAAAGAATCATTTGCAAAATCTTGTTGAATGAGGGTTTTCAAAAGCAGGGAAATGCCATATTCGTCAACTCACACTAACACAGGCAAATCTTTCATGATAATGTGACCAGCGAGATGTTAAGGACGATTCCCCCTCTCACTACCTCAGGACGCCTTCCGACGTGCCCTGAGAGCCTCCAAAACACACCGAGACCCCAACGCTCATGGGGGGAACCCCCTTCGCTATTCCCATGTATAATAGGTCCCCCGGACGACCACCATGAAAGGTCTTATGGAAACTTAAGGACCGCTCATGTGCTCCGGCAGGAGGGTGTTCTGGTGCTTCAGAAGAACCATAAGGTTTTCACTACCCGAGGTGGGGAGGACACACGAAGAGACAGGTGCCCTGTGTAGGGTAAAGGCCAATGGCTGTACTGAGGTCTCAACCTACGAGAGTACTTCGACTGCTGCCCGTTAACTCGTCACCATCACCTGTGTTGCTAATAGTCTCCTTCCTCTGTTACTAATGTTATAACAGATACCGTTAATCACCTCATGATGTCAGAATCTGAGTCCTGTCCACTGTTGCTACAAAGACTGAGCATTTCCGTCAGCTACACCGTTCGTATTCAAACAGATTCCCAAAAAGCTATAGCAGATTAACAACATGCATACGCATACATACACTAGTTTTACAGAACCATTCTTTTATCTCGTCTTTGTTAATCTTATTTCACCTCAAAGGGCATTCTTTTTTTTATTAAGCTTTAGATTATAATTCAAGTATCCTATCAAATGCTCTGTAAATCACACCTGAACGAAAGAAAAAATATCCAGCCGACCTACCACACAACATGAAGTTACTCCCCACACACGCCAGGATAGCGCTACAGGTACTCGACCACACAATACAGGGATGCCTCCTGTGATAATGAAAGGCATCAACATCACTATATTAACTTGCAGAAGGCTGGGGCTCTACTGTGGGATCTGGTGCTGGTTCATGAACGAGCCCTTCCGTTGCCAATCATCCCACCACACATATTCAGACACGCCTTATAAGCACTCTTTTAATATATATATATTTTTTTTTTTTTTTGCTTTGTCGCTGTCTCCCGCGTTTGCGAGGTAGCGCAGGGAAACAGACGAAAGAAATGGCCCAACCCACCCCATACACATGTATATACATACGTCCACACACGCAAATATACATACCTACACAGCTTTCCATGGTTTATATATATATATATGTGTGTGTGTGTGTGTGTGTGTGTGTGTGTGTGTGTGTGTGTGTGTGTGTGTGTGTGTGTGTGTGTGTGTGTGTGTGAGAGAGAGAGAGAGAGAGAGGGGAAGCTTGTTACCGTGTACATTTTAGTGAATATCAGCGATTTCGAAGCTCCCAGCCCCTCATCAAAGGTAAGTCACTCAACAAAATGAGACACAAACAACTGTATTTGTCAAACAGAATCATATAAAACAAATGACTTACATCCAATCCCCTGGATAAAGTAACAATCACAATATTTCATCTAACGTATATTACTGATTTTTGCAGAGATTATTCTCGTAATAATATAAAAGTCTTCCACGGACATTCGAACGATTCCGGAAGTTTTTTAAAAATCATCAACAGTAAATACAGTTAACGGATGTACGTTGCTTGGGAACTACACACACTCAAATGTAGGAGGATTCTGTGTAGGCCTTGTTGCTGACCGTAGCCTTAACAATCAACTGTAAGACATGACGACAGCGCGTTTGTTAACATCTCTCGCCTGTTTAGGAAGGGGACACAGACGCTGCAAGAAGGAGACAACTAGAAACACTGGTACAAACACAACACAAAACAAATAAAGCACTGGCACACAGACACCACAATGTACGTAAATACATAGATGTATAAACATACAAACAGAAACATATAAAAAAAGCACTCTTTATAACTCTGTGTAACAACAGCACTGTCACCTTATGTTGCCACGTAGCGAGAGAAATCAATACACCCTTCAGAATTCCATGCGGCAGCCATCGCCACACGTGCACAGAAAAGACAATGCCTAGATAACGAGTCTATAAACCTACTCATGTCCATCATATATCTAAAATATTGAGGGAAAAAATATTTTCGCCATTTGCAAGTAAAGTTTTCTTACTTCTCGAGTTTTCAATGACCTTTGCTTTGTCCTCCACTTAACGCCCTATAAGTAATCCGTTTGGCTGTTTTCTCTCTCCCAGTGCCTCTGTTTCTGTCTCTCTTTCGCCAGATGGTACAGGCAATGACGCCATGTATACACACCAGCAATAATTGGAGTTCCAGCGGCTCGCCCGTGGGAACACCAGCTATGAAACGCACCGGTGGTGGACGCTGGTAACGTGAGTAGCTAAGAGGTCGTTGTTTGAATTTCAGAACAACCACCGTAAGAACTTATTGCGTTAAGCCCAAACTTTTCTCAACTTTCTGACTTACGTGTGGTTAAGTAAGGTTAACTTTGCTCCAGCACATTTTTTCCAACAAAACCATCGAAAGTTTCTACCAAGACGAAGATAATCTAACCAAGATAAGAAAAAACAGGTTCCATAGATTCGGTTGAAATCTAATAAGGAAGTTCCTAAATTTGGCTTTCCAAACCAGCCAATGCTGGCGATGGTAGTAACTTACGAACGCCCCCCCTTTACGCAGAGGCTGCCGCCCTCACTGGCGTCGTCTTGGTATGAGCGCATCAGCCAGTGCTCGTGGTCACACACCAGTAGTACAGGAGATACCGTTATGTGTGTGTTGGGTACACCAGGGCAGTCCTGTATCCCTCGCCCGCTTGCCTCTCCCTACCCAACTCTCACCTTTTTACCTGGGACTGTAGAGACCTGCCTCCCTCACCACCATCCTTGACGGAGCCCATACCATCCCTCCCCGTTACCTGGTCTCCTCTACCCACCCACCCTCTTCCTCTTTCTCTCTTTCCCCTCTCTCCTTCTCTCTCTTTCCCCTCTCGCTCCTTCCCCCTCTCTTCGCAATCTTCCCATTCTTGTTGTCCGATGAAAAAAGGAAACACTCTTGTTATCCATCGATTCATTTCATACCTGCGTTCCCTAATATTTGTTCCATTATCAATTCCGTCAGGCAAAGTCAGTCTTTCAAGGTCTGTGTAACAATGCTGGTCGGAGAACATAAAACAGACATGGCGAAAAGGTTTTCTGAGAGACTTCTCTTCTTTGGCAGCACCAAAAAGTCGATCATGAATTAATCTTCATATGTTAGTGATGATTTAACGTCGCTACGTAAAGAATGATGCTGTCGGTTATATAGTGACAATAAATGAACGTTCATTCTTTATTACGTCTACAGGATGTCTCTGTATGTTAATCTGCAACTCTATCACAAAGGATAAGGTATGGATAAAATCACGCGACAGCACAGCCAAGTACAGGCAAATTTCCACACACGAGTGCAAATATACCTCACACCTAAACATCCTACGAACACGCAGAAATATACGCTCAAAGGCAATACACAAGAAAAAAAACGCAAACACCAAAGTATATAAGAGAAAATTCACACATAGTTCTCTCCCTCTCTCTCTCTCTCTCTCTCTCTCTCTCTCTCTCTCTCTCTCTCTCTCTCTCTCTCTCTCTCTCTCTCGTATCAACACCCACGTCACGGACTCTTTATCTCGAGCGGGAAATCAGTAACCCATCCGTGGCCGACGGAGTTAACGCGGGATGTTTTTCCCCTAAGGACACGCCAGCGTGTGGAAGCCGAGCTCCGGCTGCCTCCCCGTTCCCGGGCCGGACGACCTAATAAAGCGTGGGCCGGGGGCCGGACCCCCGTAATAATATTCCTTAACTTTAAGTGAGTACGCGTCTGAAGTTCTCCTCAAGAGACCGGGATATCCACGAGTTCTGAGTACCTCAAACGAAGTTAACAGAATTACCTTGCGCGGGCTAGTTACACGGGAAGAGATGATACCTTTTAAAAGTATACGAAATTCAGGTGAATCCAGTCACGAGCCGCTCCTGTCATTTATTCGTACAATTTATTTCTCTCTTTTTTTTTTTTTTTTTTCTATTTGTATAGGTATTTCTGTTGATGTTGTTGTTGTTGTGATGGCGGGTGACTTAGCAAGCGAGAGGTCGAAGTAGACACGGTACCACATGAGAAGGCTTGGACCGCACGCACAACATATACACCTGAACGCTTTAGTATACTGCACTGCTTCTGCTTCAGGTGCCCTTCGTCATACACAGTCCACCTTCGTCAAGCAGGTGGGGGAAGACACGGGTCTTGACTGAGTGGGGGAAAACTGTGCGTCTGACTGAACCAGGCAATCATTGATAAGCCTTTTCTCTTTTTTTTTTTTTCTTCTGACTTCATTTCCAATAAGATATACGAGGTGTAAGGTATGTCGGATGTGTTGCCATGTGGTGGCGACAACCTTCAATGACGTACCCATAACTTCACCTAACCCTCACAAGATTTTCTTTTATCTGTAACTCTACAGAGGTAATCAGTCACGACACACGACTCCCAAGACTAAAGCAGTGGCATGAATATCAACATTCCAGCCGACATCACTGGTGGGATACTCTGCCAATTCTAACTCAATAGACGAGGATTCTGAATGAAAGATAAATTATTGTGTGATCAGGAAATGGAGAAGGGAGAGAGAAAAATTACTTAAAAACAGAGAGAGAGAGAGAGAGAGAGAGAGAGAGAGAGAGAGAGAGAGAGAGAGAGAGAGAGAGAGAGAGAGAGCTGATCGGGATACTGAAATATATAAATACATGGATAGACATAAATATAAATGGACAAGAGATATAAAAAGGTGAGTGTACCATGACAGAAATATTCATCGAGCAGATAAACAGAGCATGTTTAGCTTGCATAATACAGCAGAGCGATCAGAATATGCATTAGGTGGGCTCGCAAATGCATGAGTTACATCGGCTGGGTCGGACCTCTCTTTTCAAGAAACGGGAGAGATACAGTAGCATATAATCTGTAGCTAAAACAGAGATGTTCTAATTACCTAAAATACTGTGCAGTTCTTGTTAAGGTCTC
>NC_092288.1:8215000-8322500 GCF_036320965.1 Panulirus ornatus | reverse complement strand
GTAAATCATCACTACACTACGCCACTTTGACCTCCCGGACACGTAAGGATTTCAACCTGGCATTTACACGTCTCTCTCCCCCACGAGCAAAAAGGAGGAGGGAATGGTATTCAGGAGAGTGTACAATACAGTTTTACGTTCCTCTGTTAAACTCGCTTTAATGACTAAATAAAAGACTTCGGTAAGCTTAAGAGAGTGAGGCGAACAAACACTTCGTTTGATATTTCTAAAAATAAAAGTTTGTGCTTACTTTATTTTTTTTTAGTGCCACAGTGAGTGACTGACTCTCGCTGTTCTTGTTCTTGCTGTTGTGTGTGTGTGTGTGTGTGTGTGTGTGTGTGTTTGTGTGTGTGTGTGTGTGTGTGTGTGTGTGTGTGTGTGTGTGTGTGTGTGTGTGTGTGTGTGTGTGTGTGTGTGCGCGCGCACGCGCTTGGGTTACTTCGTTTCTTTGTTTAGTGTGTCAATGTGTGAATGAACGTGCATATGTGTTTTTGTGTGTATATGTGTGTACGTAATTAGCTGATTTCATTTTAGCCAAGTCTTATATACAGGAAGGTCGTACTAGTCTCGCTGGGATCTTGTCAATTAATTTCCCTCTCCTACATGCTCCACTTTTAATTTCCATGTTCTGTAGCAGACACCTCCTCTCAATATTCAGCTGTAGCAGGAGCGTATTTTCACGTATTTCTGGACTCTACATTCGTCCAATCGCTTGCTGTGCCCTCTGGTTGAACAGGTCGTCTTTATTTCTAAGAATCATTTCATACCAACTTCATCGGAACCCTTTACGAACCTGAAGGAGAATCTATCGTCTAACTTTTATATTTCAATTCTATAGCACAGGTTGGCCTATGGCTCTTCTGTCGGTGAAAACTACCCCATGTCATCTGGTATAACTTCTGACCTACCCCATTTTGGTCGACCTGGGATTCACAGTCCTTCATGGTGAATATATAATCGCTAGGAGCAACCGCCATGTCGAAACTCCTCCTCTCCGTGACCTTCAGTTAAGTTTCCTGTCGCTGTTTCGTGTCAGCACGTCGTGCCACACCTCACGGTCAGAGGATGACATGTGTCACCTGTCCGTGTCACTCCTCCCTACATCAATTTCGTTATCACTGTTCCTCGTGTCACCTGTCCACGCGCTTGTCACTCCTACGTGTCATCGTTCCACTTCACACCGCGTCATATCGCATTTACCCAACACTAGTACATGCCAGTCGCCCATGTCACACCTCCATGTCACCCGCCTCCCTCCTTTCCCCTGTCACACGAACAACACCCTCGCGTCAGCATCGCAGTGTTGATAAAGGTGACCTATTGAAGACGACGCCACGGCTTTCAGCGTGTGATGTGGCACCGGGTCCGGTTCTGGATGCAGGGACGGCCCACACTCTACAGTATATCGTATGATGAAGCTTACGGTGTAGTAGATTCACTGTTACACCTTCGTAGTGCACCATGGTGGGATGTAGCCATCACTTATGTATGGCTTGTGCCACGGAACTGTCACTGTAGGTCACTACCTCACTGAGCAATGCACTACCCGTCGTTTTATCACGTCTGGTATTCTCCGACTAGATCAGTGTCCTTGGCTCAATGGGGATAGAATAATAAATACTTCAAGGTTAAAATGAAGGCTACAAAATAGTGCTTGGTCTTCGTTCAAGGCACTGTCGTCAACTGTCTGTTTTTCACAGTACGGCATAGTCACTGCCACTAGATTCTGCAGCATTATAGACACTGTCTCTGGCAATCATCCCATGATACAGTGAAGTCAATGGTCCGAGCTCATGGTACAATATAGTCACTGCTTCTACCTCATGGCACTGCACCACAGCTCATGGTGCAATACGGTTACTGCCTGATGGCACGTTGTAGTCACTGTTCCTCACCCATGGCACGGTGAAATCCTTCCTCTCACCTCATGCCTTAATGCAGGCACTGTTCCAGGTACGTAGCACAGTAGCCAGTGCTTCGTGTTCCTGACACAAACACTTCTAAATTCTCGGTAATTGAAAAAAATCAAGTACTTCACAAATTACTTTTTGGAATAAAGATAACATTTCCCTAAAAAAAATCTAATCATACATAAATACTTCTAAAACAAAAGCTATGAATATGAATAAAGTAAAAATTATTTGTCAAAAAATTCAGAATAGTACGAGCAAAACTCTCCACCTATCATCAACTAATCATCTTCCACTAACGTCAGTTTCCCACTAGGGACTGGCCATGACAGAGACAACTCATCTGATTCTCCCCTCTCTCGTACACCTGTGTAACGGGCTGGGTCACCAGACAGAACGTAAGGGCTCCATGTGCCTACACAGAGATGAATACGACGTGTCAACCGTGAATCACAGCCTTCAAGAGACTGGTAAGGAGGCGAAACCACAACGAATATATAGCTAGCAAGGTGGAGAAATGCCCCATGCAGTCCTCACTTGGAAGAACTGGGTAAGGAGGGCCTGTATACACTTATGAGAAGAAGCTTTTGTTATTCAGGAAGTGGCTTCAGTCAGCGAGAATCTAAAGACGTAGGAAAATAAACTTAATTATCTAACTAATACGAAGGGGGATCACTGGACGCCACTGCACTACTTATAGGTGACACCTGAGGCAGTTTTCAAAACCAAGCAGCCTCGACTCCAAAGAGAGAATGGAAGAGATTTACAAATCCAGAATTTTTCTCTTTCATTCTCATCCCCTTTTCCACATGCTTTTTACCGGAACTCATTATTAGTTATGAGGCATCCCCAGGATAAAAGAAATAGTGAAATATATTTTAGAGAGCGTTGGCAGAGCAGGAAAAATACCCCTTGTTTTCGACGATGAACTCTGTAAACAATTGTCGAGGAATCAGAGCGGATTAGAGGGAATGTGTGAGTTTATGTGGTCAAAATATGCAAGGTAGTCTTGTATATCAGAAAGCATAAGACTTGGGACATGAATGGATAGATGAAGACAACATCATCAAAGGTGAGGAATGAAGGTGTGAAACTTAACTTACAGAATATATGAGAAGCGGAGATATCCCGGAACAGTGCACTGAAAGGTTGACATGATGTGGGAGCAGTTTAATATCCCTTTATCTATGATTACCACGGACCAATGCGGCATTTAAGGCATAAGCTGTGTAAAGCGAGGAGAAAACATGAGCTTGGGAGAAGATGAAGGGGCTTGATCTGCCAGACAACAGCGATGACTGAAGAGAAAAGAGCGCTGAGCGTAGGTAGATTTGTGACTAAGCAAAAGAAATAAAGATATATACAATTGAAAGGAAAGGAAATGGGGATCTCGAGAGTAAAGTGAATCATCGAGAATTGAAAGAATTGAGAGACGAGTAACAAACAGCTTTGGACGGAGGTAAATAGATTCCCAAGCCAATTATCTATAAGGATCGAGAATTTACGAGACTAGTCTGGAAGAAGGCGAGTGACGAAGTTGGGGTGTAGGAGGTGGAAATGATGATGGAACAGTCGTGGCTACTAGTAAAGTAACGTTAAAGATGAGAAGAGACAGGAATAGATGAAAGGGAAAGGGAGACAACACAATGGAGGGTGTGAGGAAAAAAAAAAAAAGAATTCTCTTCAAGGATGGAAAAGTTGAGGTAACAGATGGAATGGTGGGCGAGATGGTGAACAGTGGAGGACAAACTTGTTTAAGTGGGTTTGAAGAGTGTGAACGTGAAGCGTGAAGAGAAGTGTTCAAATCCCTCACAACTGGACGACGACATTGTTCCACAGTACAGAGGCACATGGGGCAAAAGTGACTGTGTATGAACTACAGTGGCATGGGTCGTCATGGTACAATTGGGGAGGTGTATGATCGTGTTAAGTGGAACAGTGAATAATAAAGTGGGTTCAAGAGTGGATAAGGATGTGTAGACCAGAGAGTCACACTTATACACGCACTGGCAGTAGTTTTCGAGATTAAAAAAAAGTGTTTAAGCAGTATTTATAACATTTAGGAAAGGTATAAGATGAAATATATGACAAACATATGTTGTTTGAGATAATAGTAAATATGACGAAAAAGGCCTCGGTAAATTCTGCGCATCGTTTATTCGCTCAGAACGAAGAGGAAGAGGATTAGATCATCTGCCTCAGTCAGCCACTTCGCAACCAAGTACACAGAATTAGATGGTTTAAATTCAAGGCTACACCATTTATTTCTTCGCATTGCCCGAAACATTACTTCGCATTCCGCACACCCGACCCCTCACTTAGTCACGCCGTTAAACATACATCCATTGGAAATTCTTATCTTCTCGTCCCTCATTCCTGAGCAAAGCTAAGGCCATAGCTCCGCCCGAGTTCGGCGGCTCACGGGTATTGTATGACCGAGCAGAGTGAACGCTATCATCCCGTGGCTATCAACGTAGCGGGTCAGACCGACGAACCTGTTCAGGAAGTAGGTGGATTTCCAGCGTACCCAAAACAGAGCGACCTGGTTGGCAGATAGCATTACGTTAGTGCAATGGAAGAATTAAGGTTTTAGCTGCACTCTGGTTGTCGAAGCTAATAGCACTCTTTGCTTGCATATTACAAGAGGATGCAAGGCTTGCAGCGCAAGTGATTATTTATGCAAAGGTTCAACAGACAGGGACGTTTATTTACGCAACAGTCTCGCAAATTCTAGGGGATCTGGTATTCTTACGAAAGAGCTACGAATGATGTTATCACGGGTGATGTCTGACGACTGACTTATTCAGATACATCACTGGTCTGTTTCAAACACGTTCCTAATCCATCAAAAAAGACATATGTATATGTATATGTGTGTGTGTATATATATATATATATATATATATATATATATATATATATATATATATATATATATATATATATATATATATATGTGTGTGTGTGTGTGTGTTTGTGTGTGTGTGTGTGTGTGTGTGTGTGTGTGTGTGTGTGTGTGTGTGTGTGTGTGTGTGTGTGTGTGTGTAATGTCCCGTCATGCAGGTCAAGCAGTCAAAGACCGTACAAATTCCCAGTCATCTCAACCAGCACCTGGTTGACAGTATCTTAAGGCCTTGTCAAACACTCCTGAGAACTCTTCGAAAACTCGCCATCCAGGGCTGTGTGGCCGGTAGTGAAGCCTCGGAGGAGGAACTATATTGAAGGTTTAAGCAATGGTTTGTATACCATACCCATGCCTTGCAATGAGGCGCTGCAGAACTTGGGAACCCATGGTTCTAATCAAGTCTTACCACCTTCTAAATTTAAAGTTTATCATACAGTAGTTAAACATATAAACCTTCAGTTTTCTTTTTTCTTTTTCTCCGACTAAAAAAAAGATGGAGAAAGAAAAAAAAAACATACTGAATGATCTAATCTGACTCTGCGGCAGAGCACGAAAAAAAAAAAGAAAGAAAATATTCCTCTTCATTTTCTGGACCAGCCCTTCTCTAGATTTCCGCATGATAACCCAGCGGGTATAGAATATGTATATTTCAGGCACAACGATGAGCAGAGTCCATCTGCAGGCACAGCCTCCATCAACCACCACACACCCTCCATCAGCCTCACACCCTCCCCCAGCCAGGTCGGGAGAGAGACCATCTGTAACGCCGCCTCCATCAACCTCACGCCTCCCCAGCCAGTCACTGGCACGAGACAGGTGCCGGCAACACCCCCCCTTGGTAATCCCAGTGGGCCTGAATGCCCTATAGTTTTCCCCTGGTGAACCGAGGATTGCACGCCGGTCATGCAGGGAGGCGGTATATCAGATGGGTGGCATGACCTCACACTTATCTCTCGGCTACTCCCCTCCTCCCCTCTCCCTCGTCCCTCTTCCTCACCCTCGTCTGTCTCTCCTCATCTCTCTAGCCCATCATCTCCCACGCATTTCCTGCTATCCTCTTCCCTTCTCCCGCTCCCCTTCCTTTCTTCCTCCCTTTCCTACCCTCCCTCCCAACTCCCGCAACCCATCACCCCCTCTCCTGTATCCCCCGTCGTCGCACAGCCGCCGTGATCATCATTTACCCGGTATTAACTCTCATCCGAGCAGCTCTCCTTCCTGGCAAATTTAATCAACATATCCCATCTTTTCCCACGCCTCTCACCAGAGGTGTTCGTTACACGTGCCTCACCGAAACTAGTTTCCTACATATCAATGTGTGTTCCTGACGTTTCTAACATGTTATATATATATATATATATATATATATATATATATATATTTTTTTTTTTTTTTTTTTTTTTTTTTTTTTATACTTTGTCGCTGTCTCCCGCGTTTGCGAGGTAGCGCAAGGAAACAGACGAAAGAAATGGCCCCCCCCCCCATACACATGTACATACACACGTCCACACACGCAAATATACATACCTACACAGCTTTCCATGGTTTACCCCAGACGCTTCACATGCCTTGCTTCAATCCACTGACAGCACGTCAACCCCTGTATACCACATGACTCCAATTCACTCTATTTCTTGCCCTCCTTTCACCCTCCTGCATGTTCAGGCCCCGATCACACAAAATCTTTTTCACTCCATCTTTCCACCTCCAATTTGGTCTCCCTCTTCTCCTCGTTCCCTCCACCTCCGACACATATATCCTCTTGGTCAATCTCTCCTCACTCATTCTCTCCATGTGCCCAAACCATTTCAAAACACCCTCTTCTGCTCTCTCAACCACGCTCTTTTTATTTCCACACATCTCTCTTACCCTTACGTTACTTACTCGCTCAAACCACCTCACACCACACATTGTCCTCAAACATCTCATTTCCAGCACATCCATCCTCCTGCGCACATCTCTATCCATAGCCCACGCCTCGCAACCATACAGCATTGTTGGTACCACTATTCCCTCAAACATACCCATTTTTGCTTTCCGAGATAATGTTCTCGACTTCCACACATTTTTCAAGGCTCCCAAAATTTTCGCCCCCTCCCCCACCCTATGATCCACTTCCGCTTCCATGGTTCCATCCGCTGACAGATCCACTCCCAGATATCTAAAACACTTCACTTCCTCCAGTTTTTCTCCATTCAAACTCACCTCCCAATTGACTTGACCCTCACCCCTACTGTACCTAATAACCTTGCTCTTATTCACATTTACTCTCAACTTTCTTCTTCCACACACTTTACCAAACTCAGTCACCAGCTTCTGCAGTTTCTCACATGAATCAGCCACCAGCGCTGTATCATCAGCGAACAACAATTGACTCACTTCCCAAGCTCTCTCATCCCCAACAGACTTCATACTTGCCCCTCTTTCCAGGACTCTTGCATTTACCTCCTTTACAACCCCATCCATAAACAAATTAAACAACCATGGAGACATCACACACCCCTGCCGCAAACCTACATTCACTGAGAACCAATCACTTTCCTCTCTTCCTACACGTACACATGCCTTACATCCTCGATAAAAACTTTTCACTGCTTCTAACAACTTGTCTCCCACACCATATATTCTTAATACCTTCCACAGAGCATCTCTATCAACTCTATCATATGCCTTCTCCAGATCCATAAATGCTACATACAAATCCCTTTGCTTTTCTAAGTATTTCTCACATACATTCTTCAAAGCAAACACCTGATCCACACATCCTCTACCACTTCTGAAACCGCACTGCTCTTCCCCAATCTGATGCTCTGTACATGCCTTCACCCTCTCAATCAATACCCTCCCATATAATTTACCAGGAATACTCAACAAACTTATACCTCTGTAATTTGAGCACTCACTCTTATCCCCTTTGCCTTTGTACAATGGCACTATGCACGCATTCCGCCAATCCTCAGGCACCTCACCATGAGTCATACATACATTAAATAACCTTACCAACCAGTCAACAATACAGTCACCCCCTTTCTTAATAAATTCCACTGCAATACCATCCAAACCTGCTGCCTTGCCGGCTTTCATCTTCCGCAAAGCTTTTACTACCTCTTCTCTGTTTACCAAATCATTTTCCCTAACCCTCTCACTTTGCACACCACCTCGACCAAAACACCCTATATCTGCCACTCTGTCATCAGACACATTCAACAAACCTTCAAAATACTCATTCCATCTCCTTCTCACATCACCGCTACTTGTTATCACCTCCCCATTTACGCCCTTCACTGAAGTTCCCATTTGCTCCCTTGTCTTACGCACCCTATTTACCTCCTTCCAGAACATCTTTTTATTCTCCCTAAAATTTACTGATAGTCTCTCACCCCAACTCTCATTTGCCCTTTTTTTCACCTCTTGCACCTTTCTCTTGACCTCCTGTCTCTTTCTTTTATACTTCTCCCACTCAATTGCATTTTTTCCCTGCAAAAATCGTCCAAATGCCTCTCTCTTCTCTTTCACTAATACTCTTACTTCTTCATCCCACCACACACTACCCTTTCTAAACAGCCCACCTCCCACTCTTCTCATGCCACAAGCATCTTTTGCGCAATCCATCACTGATTCCCTAAATACATCCCATTCCTCCCCGACTCCCCTTACTTCCATTGTTCTCACCTTTTTCCATTCTGTACACAGTCTCTCCTGGTACTTCCCCACACAGGTCTCCTTCCCAAGCTCACTTACTCTCACCACCTTCTTCACCCCAACATTCACTCCTCTTTTCTGAAAACCCATACTAATCTTCACCTTAGCCTCCACAAGATAATGATCAGACATCCCTCCAGTTGCACCTCTCAGCACATTAACATCCAAAAGTCTCTCTTTCGCACGCCTGTCAATTAACACGTAATCCAATAACGCTCTCTGGCCATCTCTCCTACTTACATAAGTATACTTATGTATATCTCGCTTTTTAAACCAGGTATTCCCAATCATCAGTCCTTTTTCAGCACATAAATCTACAAGCTCTTCACCATTTCCATTTACAACACTGAACACCCCATGCATACCAATTATTCCCTCAACTGCCACATTACTCACCTTTGCATTCAAATCACCCATCACTATAACCCGGTCTCGTGCATCAAAACCGCTAACACACTCATTTAGCTGCTCCCAAAACACTTGCCTCTCATGATCTTTCTTCTCATGCCCAGGTGCATATGCACCAATAATCACCCACCTCTCTCCATCAACTTTCAATTTTACCCATATTAATCGAGAATTTACTTTCTTACATTCTATCACATACTCCCACAACTCCTGTTTCAGGAGTATTGCTACTCCTTCCCTTGCTCTTGTCCTCTCACTAACCCCTGACTTCACTCCCCAGACATTTCCAAACCACTCTTCCCCTTTACCCTTGAGCTTCGTTTCACTCAGAGCCAAAACATCCAGGTTCCTTTCCTCAAACATACTACCTATCTCTCCTTTTTTCACATCTTGGTTACATCCACACACATTTAGGCACCCCACTCTGAGCCTTCGAGGAGGATGATCACTCCCCGCGTGACTCCTTCTTCTGTTTCCCATTTTAGAAAGTTAATACAAGGAGGGGAGGATTTCCGGCCCCCCGCTCCCGTCCCCTCTAGTCGCTTTCTACGACACGCGAGGAATACGTGGGAAGTATTCTTTCACCCCTATCCCCAGGGATAATATACATATATATATACATATACACACACACACACACACACACACATATGCACATACACACACACACACACACATACATATATATACATATGAAAAATGTAAGAACAATTTAGAAACAAACTTTTAGCTTGAAATGAATGAAAAAAAAAATGAATGAATGTCACATAATGGTTCAACCTCTGGCTATGGAAAAGGAAATGTACAATTTATTCACACAAACGTCAATATATATATATATATATATATATATATATAACGTCAATATATATATATATATTTATAAAACTCAACCTCACTTACACTCGAAAATCTCGCTACAACCTACAACGCAAATCCTCGAAGAGATCAAGTCCACAAGTCGAACGTCCTGTACAACCACAACCACAGCCTCAAGCCTCTACGATCAGCGGGAAGCCAGTCCAGGAGGATTGTCAATGTCAACACGTAGTGTGTCTCAAGCTGTGACGGCTCTCTATCCCAGCCCATATCACGCCCTTGCCAGGTCAGTCACGCCCCCGCTGGGGAGCAGCAGCTCTGTATCATGGGTTTAGCTCTACGTCTACTACCATAGGTAGAGTATTTGTAGGTCCTTGTTCCAGTTCCTTACCTGCGTGGACAATGCAGGGTATATGGGTGAGGTCCCAAACCCTCATTCTTCTCATTCACAGTGTCATTCTTGTCTCTGTAAGCCTCCTAATTCTTTCCCTGGTGTAGCATGTGTGTCGGTGGATTACTTACACAAACACACACACACACACACACACACACACACATTGTTCTACCTCTCACGTAAAGAGGCGAAATCTGGCTCCTGGAGCGGCAATACAATCATACACTAAGTCTCACCGTGAACCGGCTCACCGTAAGTTAAACACAGATATACAATGGAATACCTGGCTGGCAGTGTTGCAAGTTACAAAGTATCGGATCAACACCGAGAGTTGTGTGTGTGTGTGTGTGTGTGTGTGTGTGTGTGTGTGTGTGTGTGTGTGTGTGTGTGTGACTTCAAGCATCAGATGTAAGACAAGGTAACTTCTGTGTTAAAGGAGGAAGTTAAGTTGCTGCGGAAGTTGGTGAGCGCCGTGGAAACGAAAGAGTTTAAGATACAGGTGTAATGCAGGGGGGGGGGGGGACACGCACGAATAATGGCTGTTACATTACAAAGCAGGAGGAATATGAAAGAGGCTATGGGAAACATTTGGATTCACAAACACAGGATGTGAAACGAATGATTGGAGAAATTGAGATGATGGTGAACAGTGAACGAAGCAAAGTGACGAATGAGGTCAAGGTGTTGTTACCTGCGACAATTAAGGGTTGAGAACAGACTTCAGAGAGAAAATGAGGGGAGATCATAACAACTGCGGAAACAATAACAAGAGGTCAATGATTCAGTTTCTGGTGTGGAAAAAAGCAAGCGCTCCAAGGGAGGAGGAAGAGAACTGAGAAGAGTATAATGGAAGTGTGAGGATATATCAACCGGGGATGTCAGAGGAGATAGACAGTGAAAAGAATTATATGGGGACTGTCATATACTGGAAAAAACACATCAATATAGTCGGACATATCAAAGTGAAGAATACCTCTACGAGGAAACGGAATTTTGGGAGACCAGGAGAGGTGTAAGAAGGTGAGCCGCGTAGAATACAGGAGGAGCAAAAGAAAGGTGGAAGTGATGAGTTGTATATGGATGTGAACTTAGGCCATTGGAGAAGAACCAGATTTTACGGTTTAGTATGAGGGACCGAGTAAAGTAGGGGAGATATACAATTCCGTAAGAGAATGATTGTACAGTGATGATGGTAAGTGCAATAGCAGAGGGAGGGAAATGCAGCGAAACACAGTTCCGAACATCAAGAAAGGACTTGTCTCCATGTGTATCATACTAATGCTTAGGCCGTATCCTCCAAGGTACTGGTGGAGCTTGGTGAACTTTGGAGAAGGTATCCCTGATCCAGGAGCAATAACCGAGCAAAGTGGTGACAGTTGGTGGAATTAGAGGAGCAGCGGTGTTAGTGACAGATGGTAGCTGGTGGACTAGCGGGGTTAATGAGAGATATACAAGGTGTCTGGGAGAGTGAAATACTGAACCGAGATGATGCTAAAGACATTGTGGCATCAAGGTTTACACGGAGACGAACAAGGTTAAGCTTCACTGTAGTTCACAGTAAGAAATTAACTCTCGTACTGGTGACTGTAGGGAAAAAAATGACTGGAGTTATTTCACGGGAAATACAGACTGGAGAGAGAGAGAGAGAGAGAGAGAGAGAGAGAGAGAGAGAGAGAGAGAGAGAGAGAGAGTGCGCGTCTACAGACTATAAATGCCAGTAGCCCTCGTGTTTGTAAGGCAGGGAAAAAAAAAAGAACAGCAACCTGGGCGAGGAAGGGGAACTAGACAGGGATAGAAAGAAACATCAAAAAATAGCAATATTTCCAAAAATATCGCGAGGAATCTAAATATATCTAACAGTCTGCTATCTACATTCCTGTGGCGATCCCCTTCTGTTTGAGCCGCAGCAGATAGCATCGCGGGGGCAGTTGGCCTCCGCCCGCCGGTAAAGTGAGGGGAAAGGTTTTGGGTCTTGGCTCAAAGAGTTTGTGGTGGGATCAACACGTTGGATGGAGGGAGGGAGGTAGACGACGGGGCAGTGTTTTGAATACAGGCGGCTCCCGAGGCTGAGGAATAGAACGCTTTGCGGCCAGACGTGTGGGGGATAAGAAGGCGTTCAGTTCAAGGGAGGTTTATGTTTCTCTTCCTTTTCTTGTTCTACTCGAAGGGCACAGTCGCGGTGGTCATGAGAACGAGTGGGTACCTCTTGGGAGAGAGGATAAAGAAAACACAGGGAAAGCAAGGTTTCCGGTCGCAGTAGCGCATTCGGTGATCGTGGCAACAGACGCTCCGGGGCGGGATGAACCGCCAGGTAGGAACGGCTTTATTGGGAACACAAGTGGTTGGCGGGGGAGATGGGGCACGGGAACGAATTCCAGAACGTGGGAATATATGCTCAGAATATGAACCACTTAAAGGCGTTGGGAACTATCGCGGGGTAGTGGCGTGTTCCTAAAATACACAGATATCGGAAATCCGTACATGGCATGGAGCCAAGGAATTTATATATATATATATATATATATATATATATATATATATATATATATATATATATATATATATATATATATATATATATGTGTGTGTGTGTGTGTGTGTGTGTGTGTGTGTGTGTGTGTGTGTGTGTGTGTGTGTGTGCGCGCGCGCGAGTGAAAAAGTCGCCTTTAGCGAGGGTGTACCATTGGTAAAATATTCTCTTTAAAGAATTTCTCACTCTAAAGGAGTCTGCATTTCCCTCCTACGGAAAGTAGCACAGCATCGGGTAGCAGAAGCCTTCAAGACGACTGTCTGGTTAACGCCAGGACCCATTCAAGGAAATTGGTTTAATGACTTAGGATCCAGAACTACTTTGCGTCTTCTGTTGATATCAGCGGGTTCAAAAAACAAGCGGAAGAATGTCATCTGGCATCACGAACCTCGGAGGAATTCAAAAAAAGTGCCTTCACCCACCATGCCATTTTCTACTTCCTAAAGATGGACTTTAACCGTAATATAAGAATGCTTATGAAAATTACCTGCAGAGATTAACGTAAAAAAGGGAAAATCATTTTCCCGCCTCTGCCCCGGGGGTTCATCACAACACAGATGTGATCATGTCAAACTTCGCTGAAAGTTAAACATAATACGTCAGGATTAACTTTTCTCGCGGGAAATCAGACGAAAGATTTTTCATAATCAGTCTAACGAAGTGAAAAAAAAAAAATATATGAGTACAAGCATTATCCATCAGCGAGGTAATGTGACGTAAGCAGATTCCATAAAGGTGCAACATCTCCAGACCCATGGCTACTGTAACCTCACCCATGGCTACTGCTACCTCACTCATGGCTACTGCTACCTCACTCATGGCTACTGTAACCTCACCCATGGCTACTGTAACCTCACCCATGGCTACTGCTACCTCACTCATGGCTACTGTAACCTCACCCATGGCTACTGTAACCTCACTCATGGCTACTGCTACCTCACTCATGGCTACTGTAACCTCACCCATGGCTACTGTTACCTCACTCATGGCTACTGCTACCTCACTCATGGCTACTGCTACCTCACCCATGGCTACTGCTACCTCACTCATGGCTACTGTTACCTCACTCATGGCTACTGCTACCTCACTCATGGCTACTGTAACCTCACCCATGGGTACCGTAACCACGCCCATGGGTACCGTAACCACACCCATGGCTACTGTAACCTCACCCAAGGCTACTGTAACCTCACCATGGCTATTGTAACTTCACTCATGGCTACTCTTACCTCACCCATGGCTACTGTAACCTCACCCATGGTTACTGTAACCTCACCCATGGCTACTGTAACCTCACCCATGGCTACTGTAACCTCCCCCATGGCTACTGTAACCTCACCCATGGCTACTGTAACCTCACCCATGGCTACTGTAACCTCACCCATGGCTACTGTAACTGCACCCATGGCTACTGTAACCTCAAGACTGTGGACATTTCCTCGACTACGTCAGGTAATATCCAGAAGCCTTACTGGGTATAGACACCCACCCACACCCACACATTACCTGAACCTCCTGCCCCATGACCCCCTTAACTGGGCTCCCACACTTCTTCGAAAACCGGCCTGGTCCACTGGACGGGACCACGGGTCAAAACATACAGTGCTGTTCTGCCTCCGTTTGTCTGGGGGTTAGTGGAGAGCAGCTGGGGAGTAAGTCCTCAGTGGGGAGGGTTAAATCTTGGGCATGAAGGGTTTTGTATTCAACTGTCGTGTATAATATAGACATGGGTGGTGTCCACAACGCAAGCGAAAAATATAAGAGAGAAAAGCAACACCTACAACTTAAGATAGGGAAAGTGGGTAAAAAAAAAATATCATTTAATAAAAAAGACTTGCATAAACACAAAATACCTGCACACAGACCCAACTAAGAGAGCGAATAATGAAACAGCCAGCGGTCATCAGGGGCTGTAGCCACCTCACTTACCTCCGGGGAGATTGCAAGTAATCTCCGGGTAAATATCAATTATGCATTCATAACACCGGCCCGCTTACGACGCGCCGGTGTTCAGGCGACGAAAACGATGCTTTACATTTCACGGACGTTAAGTGTAAACTTGCCGCATGTGGTAAATGATTATTACTAGTATTACCGGTGAGGGTTGATTAAACATTCTTCCCGGTAAACGAAAAAGAGAGGAAAAAAAATAGATTTTGTTCCACTGGATAGATATTGTCATAGATGTGATTGTGTAGTTTCTCTAAAGAGTCTGATTAAGCATGGGTTATTATACTGAAAAGGAACTGTTTCAGATAAGGCAAGACTTTCGTTTCCATGAAGAACATATACCAATATATATATATATATATATATATATATATATATATATATATATATATATATATATATATATATATATATATATATATATAATTGCCCCAGGACCCTTTTCTTGAAAAGGCGATGGTGTTACTCCAAGACCCATTTACCATGAGCTCCCGAGGCTCCAAGTCTGCGCCACTTCCAGTAGCGAGGAAAAGATGGACTCGTGTGGAGTGAGAAGTTATACGGCAAAACTTTCACTTATATTCCTATAACATCGTTGGTGACTTGACTGTAGATCTGGAAACCCTACAGCACTATACCATAACATACAACAACCTTAGTTATCAACCTGTTCATGTAAGACAACACAAGATTTTATGGACCTTCAAAAGGCTACAGATGTAGCGTCTCAGTTCGCATGTAATGATAAAGATTACTCACTTCAAAATTCTTGTGATCTATATTGCTGTTATTATAGCAAGTCTACCCCGAGGCCTAATACCGTATTTACAACTTGGCCAGCAACAATTCATATTTCAAAAAGGTTCAGAACACATGTCTGACTAGACAACAGCTCGTAGAGAGTACAGGAATCTGTAGTACTTCACAGAAATCCAAAGGCAGCAAACCATGGAGGTCTTTTGCATACTGGAGCAAATCACTGGCTTAGGGACAACCACTGAAAAGTGTACAGTAAGTGCAACCCAACCCCAAGGCTATACGTGCAGTGACCAGCTGGGACACAGTCTGCGGGGTTCATCTGTGGATGTCGAGCTCAGTTCTCGGTGCTTTATATACGACGGTTAGAGAGTGGGCGAGGGAGAGAGTGAGGCAATTGTTCGTCTGTTCCAGATACAACTTCGCTAAGGAGGGAAGCGGGAATCAAGTGTATATTTCTTTTTACTTATGTTGAAGGCTTCAGTCATGGACGAAAGTCCACATCAAGGCCAGACCTTAATTGAAATATAAAGGGAATTATGAAACGGGAAAGACAAAAGACGAGGGGAAGTAACTACGAATTCCGGAGGAAGTGTGAAACCTATCTTGTAAAATGTTACTTTCATTACTACTATTTATTATACTATCACTGAGGAGGGAGAAGGACTACTGCCCAGGCATCTCCTACGTATCCTACCTGGGATAGTGCTGGAAATCCTCCCCTCTTGTATCATCACTTTCTGAAATTAAGAACAAACGGAAAGGAGGTTTTATTCTTCCTCGAAGGTTCAGTTGTCTTTTGCAGACGAGCCACCTCCCCAAGGTGGATAGGGTACGTGAGTATAAAATGTAAATCATTATTACACACACACACACACACACACACACACACACACACACCTCCCCCCCCCCCCCCCAACCTACGAGTGTAGAACTCCCTCCCCATAGGGTAATAATAGGTAATTCCACACACACACACACACACACACACACACACACACACACACACACACACACACACACACACACACACATCCCATTTCCTCTGACACAATTAAGTCGGCCACCCTGAGCAATCAGAAGAGTGCCACACCCCGCCAGGAGAAGACCACTCATAAGAAGGCATCATTAGGTCTGCTGGATTCCACTTAGCTTCCATCTTTTTCCTGGGGTCGGGGTGGGTGGGGGCAGACCTGACACCCTCTCCGGATAATTTTCTCAGGGTCTCATGAGGACCTTAAGACACATAAGGGTCTCATTGCGAGCAGGATGTAATGGGGTTGTCGAGCTTAATCAACGCCTGGCTAATTGTATGGGTATAAAGTGCATGAAATAGAGGGGAAGAAGACAAGACGTGAAGCAGGTATAATAGAGCCAGAGAAAAAGTGTATATATATATATATATATATATATATATATATATATATATATATATATATATATATATATATATATATATATTATATATATATTATATATATATATATATATATATATATATATATATATATATATATATATATATATATATATATACATATATATATATATATATATATCCAGAACGCCCCTTAATAAGGCTTAAGGAACTTCAAGGCTGCGCCACAAGCAGGAGCAGGGGAATGAACTCCTACATAGCAAGATGTTCCTTGCGGAGGTTTAATTCCCTATCTTCAAATGATGGTGACACAGACTTGTAAACAGTTGTTCGAAAGACGTATGGGCAGTACAACCATTAAATTAAGCAAGGAATTTGTTTAAAACAAAAAAATAAAGAAGTACTCTTATAGTACAAGAGGGATGAATGAATTGAATCATTTGCATGACGATACAGTAAATAACTACGTTATATATATTACCAGACATGCACTCAGTGCTTATGACCAGTACCATACATGCATGCAAGGCCTACGCACAGCAACAGACATATATGCACGGCTCATGAATCGTCTGATACATGCATTCTTCATGTAATATCCCAGAGATGGAGGGCTTATGAACACTCCCACACATGCAAGCACATCTCATCCACAACCCCAGGAATGCAAACACTGTCCAAGCACAATCTAAGATATGTAAACACTCTGCTGATCTACATATGCACGCACATACAAAAGCCATAAACACACACACACACACACACACACACACACAGACTCTGACATATTGTCAATGATTCTCTGTCTCCCTGGCGCCTCGCTAAGGGGGTAAGGGAGGGAAGGGGGTGTAGATAGACCCAAATGCTACTGCAATGGCGGGAAACACCGCTACAATGGAGAAGTGGCGGCGCCAACGTTGGGAGCCAAGCACCACAGTGATACGTATTGTGTCGTCACGACGCTAGTCTTATCTATGTAACTACAGAATTAATTTATAATATATATATATATATATATATATATATATATATATATATATATATATATTATATATATATATATATATATATATATATATATATATATATATATATATATATATATATATATATATATACATATATATCCTAGCCTGAGCCAGGTACCCATTTTGTCGACCTACCCCAATGGGTGGATGAACAGCTGGGTTGACTGTGGGCCCACACACACACACACATAAGGTAAGATTAAGTAACCCCCCTCCCCCCACACACAGTCATGCAGGCTGGACGATAGTGCAACACAAGGGAGGGGGACCCGTCCGTCGCCTGGCGTCGTTTGGGTTCAAGGAATCGTTAACCAGATGAGACGGGGACATTGGCGGCTGGTGTCATGGTGGGTGTGACTGCGGCAAGTGCCCGGGTTCGGACACTCTGACGTCATCATCGTGCACTGTCACTCGTTGGTCGATCTTCATCATGGGAAGACTTTGTGCTTCCCTCCCTTATGTATATTAGCTAATTTTACGATTTAGTCTCCCTTAACTTTATTACCTCCTTCGGTGATTTAGCCTATTCCCTCCTTGATTTTATTAGCTCCCTCAGTGCTTTAACCTCCCTTAAATTTGCTGGTTCCTTAAGTACTTTAGTCTCCCTTAATCAAATTAGTTCCTTCAGAGCTTCAGCCTCCTTTAAGTTTGCTGGCTCCTTCAGTGCTTCCTTCAGTGCTTCAGCCTCCCTCTATCAAGCTGGCGCCTTCAGTACTTTCTAAAATCTCTCTTCCTTGTTCCATCTCGCTAGTGATGGAGCTGATAGCTTCTTCCACTGTGAGAGCCACCATCAACTCATCACTCAGTCAGTACCTGGTTTGTACGATTTTTCCCTTTACTTCCACGTTCTTTGCCAAACTGGATTTACGAATTCATACTTGTTTATTTGTACTGTACGAAGATGGAGTTTCACACTCGTGTGTGTGTGTGTGTGTGTGTGTGTGTGTGTGTGTGTGTGTGTGTGTGTGTGTGTGTGTGTGTGCTTCCCTCTAGCCACGCCCCAGCCACACAGCCCCTGACCCAGCACCAGTACCACAAAACCGACAGTACAACTCGTAAACAAAATCGGGGACACGTTTCTGAATGCTCTCTCTCTCTCTCTCTCTCTCTCTCTCTCTCTCTCTCTCTCTCTCTCTCTCTCTCTCTCTCTCTCTCTCTCTCTCTCTCTCTCTCTCTCTCATTCTTAATCTCTAAATCTCCCCTCGTACTGTCCGCCCTTCTCGGTCTCTGTCCATCTCACCGTCTACCCCTTCCCTGGGAGGATACATATACGATTAAAACTTCCATAACAAAGTTTGCGAGGCAATTAATGTAGTCAGGCACTTAATTATTAAGTTACTGGAGAAGTAAGTTATTTAATTTGTCATCTGCGGTGAGCGAGTAATTTCCGATATTTAATACCTTGTGAGTGACTGAATCATATACATGCCCGTCCGAGGGATAAGAACACTTCAGTAGCAAACATAATCTCTACAATCTCCCGACGTGGTGTGATAATTTGAAAATCACCTAAAGTTTGAAGTCGACGCAGGTTAAGTATACACAGTGAAGGTGTGTGTGTGTGTGTGTGTGTGTGTGTGTGGTCTTCGGATGATCCTCAACACCTGAAGAAGGTCCTCAGGATTTCTCGAGTTCGTGGGTGTAGCTTGACCTTGACGACCTTACCCTGGCTGTCATCTGGGGCCTCCAGCTCAGCCCACCAACCAGCCTAATGCACCACGACTTTACACTGTGTGTGGCAGACTCTGATGTGGTTTATAACTCGTGGACATCTTTATTGCCATCATTCCCCGTGAATGAGAGTGCGTGTACGATTTAATTACCGGCTACCAAACGAAGCAGACGACTCGCTAATTAATAATGAAAAACGGCAAATAGTATAATTAAGTCTTCTAATAACTTGGCAATTTATTGCCTTACTGCACTGATATCCTTGTGCACGACTGAGCACATAATAAACAACACTCTGGGTATTGACAAGACTGATAACAAATTAATCATCATCTGCCAATTTACTCACCTAACAACTGTCACCTGAAGAACTAGCTAAACGTACCGATTAGCCAACCATCCAATTCACTAAATCATACCAATAGAAAATTAGGTAACTAATTACGTAGTTAATTATGTCATTCACTAAAGCGACATATCTCACACGATCACCAATTAATTTGCAAAAAAATGAAATTACACAAATTAGAAATTATAAACAAATATATGATTAACTCACTGAGAAAAATGTTCTTTTACGATTCTAACATTTGCATATCATTTACTGCAGCTAATGATATGTAATATCAATTACAGCAGATAACGATGTTAGATATGTCACCGTGTGTACCCCGTGCCAGTAGAACTGCATTTATTTTGTAGAAAAAAAGAATTGCTTTTCAGACAAACACACACACATACACGTTCAGCTCTGCCTGCACTAGAACATATGTCTGGCTGTGTTTGGAGCCTAGGATCTTAGCGCAAGAAGAGGGTCATTACTCGATGTTCCAGAGAGAATATGCAAACATGAATATACAAACACCAGCTTCAAACACACACACACACACACACACATTATCTGCAACTCCCACACACACACACACACACACACACACACACACACACACACACACATTACCTGCAACTCCCACACACACACACACATACATATTACCTGCACCTCCCACGCTCACACACACACACACACACACACACACACACACACACACACTAACCAAACCCATATCTATTCGGCTGAATGAAGGCGAAAATACTTTCTACGACAGACGAGATGTGGAGTAAACAACCATCCTCGCAATTCCTCCCGAAATATGATTGGGAGAGAGAGAGAGAGAGAGAGAGAGAGAGAGAGAGAGAGAGAGAGAGAGAGAGAGAGAGAGAGAGAGAGAGAGAGAGAGAGAGAGAGAGAGAGAGAGAGAGAGAGACGGGCAAATATATTTTCCTTCACAGGGGCGTTATTTTATTCTTTTTTTTTTTTTGTATTAGATATGACAAACTGGTTTTCTCTCAGAAGTAAAATGCTTGTAACGGGGAGGAATGAAAATCTATCGTAGACAGACACACAATAACATTTTTCCCCCCTCTTCTTTTCGAAGGCGATCCTCTTCTGTTTTGGTTCTGAGAAGTAAATTGTTTATAGCGGGGGGGGGTGAAAACCTATTGCCAGCTGATGGACAACGGGTATAATTTCTTATTCTTTTCGAATGCGATCTTCTTTTGTTTTGGTGCACTGTCGTAAGGAAGAAAGGTATTAGGCATCCATGAAATGATGGCATCCTTTCAATTAACTGCTTCGAGGCAACGTCATCAGAATATGATTCTGCAAAGGTCGGCACAAATTTCTTTTAAGAGAAAAGAGTATTTAGCTCCGAGGACCCAATCTATGGGTTCATATGGAAAAATAAAGTTTTATCAAAATGTTTTCAGAGGAAAATATTTCTTTCTCACTTGTTTAGTTGGTTCGTTCTCCCGAGGGTTTACAGCAGCGGCGACAGTTGATATATCATGCAATCAGCTTTTGGTTCTTCAAACACAGAAGACAGACATGATAGTTTTAAATTCACGGAACAAAGTACACCAAACTCTTTCCTGTCTGCTACATTTTTTTTCCCCTGAAGCGACAAATCATTCAGAATTTACGACGATGTCTTGAATTTCTCTTTTTCCTTCGAGCTTCGCCAAATTATCATGGTGGCCTCAATTTCTTTGCCAAGATTCTCTCCTACAGCTACGATCAGTAATTTCAAACTGACGCTGAATTATTCTATGTTTTAAGCATTCTGATTCCCACAATTACGCCGAATTTTTTGAAATATACGCCATTTAACGTCACCGGCTTCATTCTTAGATCTACTCTAACCAATTTTCTGAGCCATCTCAAATTTATGATAAAAAAAACAAAATCAAACACCATCAACAAGACAAAGACAGGTACCTTTATTCCAGTATACACCATCAACTCATACACCAACAACATAAGTTGAAAAAAAAATAGAAAATGGTTCTTTCGTCTGCATCATCAATATCAGAATAGAAGAATCCTCTTCCCAATGGTCGTCCAATCAATCAATACACCACCAACAGAAGTGTAAACAATTTACAGTCTCCAATATATGCCATCAATCCACCATCAACAGAAGTGTAAACAATTTACAGTCTCCAATATATGCCATCAATCAACACACCACCAACAGAGGTGTAAACAATTTTTAGTCTCCAACATATGCCATCACTCGATAAATCGACATCAAAAGAAAAAAAGAGAGTAATTGACTTTACCGTTACTTCTCCAACTGATACATCAACGTCAGGTGAATGATACGAGTCATTTCCCTTACCTGCGCCGCAACAAATTTTATCAAAACGAGCGAAAAACGTCCGACATGAATCGTGTATTGGTTTTAAGAAGCGAAATATATCGTTTTTTTTTATTTCTTTTTTTCCCTCTAAACTCAGGCAGACCTGAGATCGTTCTGGTGTCTCCAGCGCGTCGAAGTAACCGGAGTAATACGACTACCATCAACCATTACATTATCAAGATATACCCAGACTTGATAATAGGATGTAGATGCAGAGTGGGGTGGGGCCATAGCTTCTACGCAGGAGGGTACATGGTACTCCACACATGCGTATAACAACTGGTATGTCAGACTCCTGTGATATCACCGACGTTTTGAAAATATGAGACGCCCTACCGACCAAAACCCCCCAAGGGTTAGGACGACCTAACGTGCATGCTGTGAAACTAATTGAAAAACTTAATCAACCTCCAGATATAACACGGAAGCCTTGGGGGAGGGACTAAACTTAGATACAGTTCTAAGTCATGTATCTCCCCTGCCACCACCACCGGCATTACACGCACAGGGTGTATATTATATATGTGTATCTGGGACATACTCCGGAGAGGGAATGCACCCTGCACATAACCCATGTCTTTGGGACAGCATCTGAGTTAGACGAGCCAATCTCTCGGTGATGGAAAATCTGCCCCAAAGGAATAGTTGCTGATAGATTAAACGGTGCGAGCTGCCTGTCGACTCCCGTTAATGGAGGAGACTTCCTCCAGAAGGAAATTTCCCTTTTGAGAGAAGTGTTGCAGCGTTCAGTAATAGCCTCGGAGATCTCCTACCGGCAGTTCAGGATGGATGTCTCCTCCAACACCGCGGCCTTGATTCCCAGTCTGTCTCCGGAGCGAAAGTCGTATTTCTTGATAAACTTGTTTAGCCTCACGATTTTGCCTTCGTGGGAAAAAGCGGTCACACAACTGGTGTTTTTTTGAGTTACTACAAATCGCGAGACTTATTCTCCTGTCATCCATTTTCTACAAATCCTTCCTCGGGTGACCGTATCCTTCGCGATAAACTATGGAACACCGTTCTCATGTGTGCTGTATGCTTGGAGTCCTAGTGGTTATCAACAGACAATGGCTATCAAATGAGGACTTCTGCCATAAGGTTAGACGTACATTATAGAGAAGCTGCGAAGTGGTGGCTCAGATAATATATATATATATATATATATATATATATATATATATACAGAGAGAGAGAGAGAGAGAGAGAGAGAGAGAGAGAGAGAGAGAGAGAGAGAGAGAGAATGTGTGTATCCATATCAATTCATTTATCTACAAATGCTCAAGGACTCCTTTTGCAGGACCTCTTTGCAGTTCCAGTGCTGCTCTACTTCTAATGGCAGGGAAATGATGGACTTGTTTGGAGTGTCCGAATACATATCTTCATCCTCCATGGGATCTCCGGACATGCTTGTGAATCAACGACAAATTATTCATATCTCTTCAGGCAACTAAGGACGTCATCTCCAACACGTGCAAGCATGAAACTGGTTCATCTGAAGGGGTCCAGCAAGGGGAGACTCTACCTCCCATCTTCTATCAGGCCGAGCCTCCAAGGCAATCTGTAGATATCTTCTGTGCAAACGCCTGAGCAACTGGTTGTTTAATGATTGCGCCTTGGGAGGGACTACAAACCTCACTTTTGCGCAACAGTACATATATGTACACTTCCTCATTCCCACTCACTCTCTACGTCTACGTTTCACACTTGTAAACCATACACTTCAACCAACGCATTTTCGCACTCTTCCCGAAATACCTTCCACTTCTCTTACATTTACCTTGTTTCATTTACTGTCACCTGTGCCATATCTTTTACTCAATCCCTCTCGGTGTCTTGTGCAAGATGCATTCACCTCATAACCTTTCCTCTTTACTTAAATCCACCGTAAAGTTTCACACTCGCCTCCACCTTGGAACGGTCCGGATAAACCATCTGCTGCCTTTGTCAACACGTTCGTATTCAACAGCATCTCCTTTGCGGGCATGTTGTTCAGCATATAATCTAAAAATGTACCGTTGACCTCCGACACCTTTCACCCACGTTCACTCAGGTATGCATCTGTTATTAGAACCAGTTACGCCCACGCACTATTCCTCCTTCAGTTCAGAACTCGACGAGCTTCTCCCAATTTCCATTTACACCGGGGGACCCCATGTCTACCAGTCATACCTTCAACTGCCCATCAGTCACATCCTCCAGCGTTAACATAACTAGCTCCTCCCAAAATACATTCAAAATACCATCCCTCTTCTCACCATCGCTTACCTCTCATGAACCCCTCTCAGTCTAACCCGGTCAAATGTTAAACTCACTTCTTTAAACTCTGGCACAATCCCCCAGCTCCTTCTTCATGACAAGTGTCATTCCTTTCCCACTCTTGCCTGCCTCACAAATCTTATTCCGCCGAACATTGTGAAACCTTTCGACCCACTTCAACCCTCATCCTTCTTTCACTCGGAGCCAAAACATTCGGGTTTACTTCTTCAAACACAGCGCCAGTCTTTCCCTTTTCATCCGGGCACATCAAACACCCCCAGCCTGAGCCTTTGAGGACATATCCCAGCTTGACTTTTTCATCTGTTCCCGTTTTTGGAAGATGACAATACATGAGGGATAAGGTCTCCAGCCCTCCGCCTCTATCCCTGCCACTCGCCGCAAAAGACAACGACACGCAACAGATAACGTGGGTGGTTATCTTAGTCCCCCGTCACCAAAGGCTGAGGACATCTGTGTGGTGGGCGCAGTGAAAAAAAAAATCGTGTGAGTTATGTGTTGTAGATGGTTACGTAAGATTTAAACTTAGCCACGTTTTATGGGGGCTCCTGCAGCTTCACATCTACGCTGAAGAATAAAGGACTATCTTGAAGCACGTTTTCCGACGAGCTATTATCGTCGTAATAGCAGCATCTAACTCAACGTAAGAAATAAAAGGATCACAGGATTGAATGCTAAAAAAGAAAAGTAAAGTTCCTCCAGAACACCTTCAGACACATCTTTGAATAACGAGAAATTAAACACAACAATATCATGATGCATGATAAAACTACGCATAGAGTAAAACAATTTGCTCGTCGGCCCAGAGAGAGAGAGAGAGAGAGAGAGAGAGAGAGAGAGAGAGAGAGAGAGAGAGAGATGTATTCCGTTGACAAATAATACCAATAACTCCCGAAGGATTCCTTGGTGTCAGTGTGAGAGGGAAAGAGGGATTATTGTTCCTCTTATTGCTTCTGATTCCTTCCTCCCTGACCTCTCCCCTCGTCACCCACACCAGCATGACGCATTAACCCCAGACAGCAAGGGCTGGTCTGCTGCCTGAGACACGGACGGTAATCTTTCGTATACTCACACTCATCCTTCCAACAGTCACTTCGTGAAGTACCTCTCTACTGTCTTTAGTATATTTGGTGACTATGAGTCGTCTTGTGCGATATTCCTTCAGTATCCTCCTACGTCTGATAGGATGTGTGCATCCTACCGCAGGCGAAGTCCGGTAACACACACACACCAACACACACAGATTTCATATATATATATATACATACGCATATATATATATATATATATATATATATATATATATATATATATATATATATATATATATATATATATGACTACAGCGAGCGAATGCGCCCCTCATTTGTGGATCCCTTCTTTACCATTAGAACGTGTACCCTCGTTTCAAAATTGATCCACGCTGCCTAACTTGTTACCACTGCAATTGGAGGTACTAATTACATCAAAGATAGCTACTAATTAATGACGCTCCCCATCAGGAATGTGTATCGTTCTTACGAAGCCATAAGAGAATTTCGGGGAAGGACCGAGATGGTGTACGATAGGGTCACCCATTCCAAGGTAGAGAGTAACTGCTACACACTCTATCTACCTAAGCTTACTGGTAACGTGCCATTGTTCCCAGGTGTGACGGCTCTGCTCGGCAACCATTATTGTCATAGGTTTCAGCGTAGCCTTAGGCACTCTAGAAGTCATCCTAGATTCTAGTAGGAAATAATGAACTCCCTCTCTCTCTCTCTCTCTCTCTCTCTCTCTCTCTCTATATATATATATATATATATATATATATATATATATATATATATATATATATATATATATATGAAGGTGCACACCCATATACCGTATATACGAAGACACTCTAGTATCGTACATAATGTACAGAATAATATAAGTTTTTCATCTTACAGTTTAGTGGTTTCTCAAAGCACGTTTTCTTCCACATATAACCAGTTATTGCAAGATTACTTTAATTACATTCCATACGAGTACTGAATACCTATGTAAATGGTGCAGCCACACCCACCACAGTCCAACCAATCGCCAAACCAAGCCTAGTGATGTGACTCACACTCCTACCACGCACCACACCATACCAAGTGTGTATATGTGAGGGAGGGGAACAGTGGGGAGTATAACTATATGGGGAGTATGTGGTGGGGTGAGCGTTTGTGTGTGTGTGTGTGTGTGTGTGTGTGTGTGTGTGTGTGAGGGAGGTAATGATGCGATGGGTGGGTGTGTGTGTGTGAAATGTGAGTGTGTGAAAGAGGAATTACTGGCGTGTGAGATGGAGGGTGTGGTAATGTGTGAGAGAGAGGGAACGGAACGATGGTGTATATGTGTGTGTGTGTGTGTGAGAGAGAGAGAGAGAGAGAGAGAGAGAGAGAGAGAGAGAGAGAGAGAGAGAGAGAGAGAGAGAGAGAGCAAGCTCTCACACGTGGAAGCCCAGCACGTCTCTGACTGGCTCACTATCCCCGGGCCGCTATACGAGTCGGCCTGTGATTGGCACTTCCAAATCCCGGACGATTGCTCTGCCGGTCTTGCTTGCCCACCATCTGACTTTCCAAGGACAATCAATTTTTTTTTTTCCTTATTTTCATTACCCTCCGTGGAGGATGGTTGGTCTTACCTTCAATATCTCTGAAATGAAGAACGCTGGCTAATCTCAATGTCCTTCTCTTATACATACTAAGCACCTCTCCCACTCACTTCCAATTCTTATCTCCAGTTACTCTTCTCCTCCCCTTTCATTCCCCAAACTATATACCAGTAGATACAAAGACGGTGGAGCCCAAGAAGATTTTGAGCTCTAGATATTCTGTCTCTGCTGCCAACGAGAGGGAAGGCTCAGGCGGTAAAACAGCACCGGCCCCCCGACCAAAGACCCACGACTCTTGACCCCCCCTCACAAACTTGACCCTTACTAGTACCGCTCCTCATACATCCTCTCAGACACTCGACTGTCTTATGAACTCAGATCTCAAAAAGTTCATTCTCATGTGAGAAGCGACCATCCCTTCCACAATAAGGTGAGGTGCCTGCACTGAATTTAATACCGGTGGCAACGGATTGCGGTAGTACATGTAGACGGCCTCATGTCAGGTGTAATAACAACGCTACCTCGCTAATGTGGGAAATGGCGAATAGTTTGAAAGAAAAGAAAAAAAGATATATATATATATATATATATATATATATATATATATATATATATATATATATATATATATATATATATATATACCTGAATACATATCACATCTCGAGCTTTCGCTCGCGAACTACCAGCCTCAAAGGAGGAGTCGGCCGTTCACGCAACACCAACGCGCCTGTTGAGGGCCTCGTGAACCTGGAATCTCCAAAGTTTGACGTTATCTTGCTTAACGTGCTTCCCCCAATTACCGATTTGTGTGTGTGTGTGTGTGTGTGTGTGTGTGTGTGTGTGTGTGTGTGTGTGTGTGTGTGTTCTTGCTGCTCTCTAAACTCTACAAACTTTATGGCTTTTTTCGACGATGCCAAATTCATGCCATTTGGTCAGGACTGCCTCTCACCCTACAGCTGAGGTCTTGTGACTGTGAGAATCTATCGTACACCACAGGGAACTGGTTGAGATCATCTCCCATACACATGATACTGAAGGAGGTGAAGACCCAACAGTCCTCCACTCCTAATGACCCGGAGTAAATTAGGTCCGACTGATACTCCTGAACAAACGAGACTCCTCTCTTCCGACGCCGTTCATCTGTCGCCTACAATATTTCGCGCGGTGTACAATGTCGCACCTGATCGGTTCATCTGACCACACTCCTTTAATCCTATCTCTCTTCACGCCCACTCTCCCAGCTAGCCTCTCTAATTGCCCTCATTGGCATTCTAATAACGCTGACTAGACCAACTACGAAAAAAAAGAAAGTCTTATAAGGTTTTCCTTGGAGAGAACACTAACACTCCTCGGACGATGCATCTCTCCCTGCCCAATGTACAGTAGAGGTTATCAGTGCCATGTGTTTGATGCACGTGCCTGTGCTGGACGTGGAGCAGAGGTTATCCCTGCCATCTGTGCGATGCCTCCGTGCTACGCAGAATGCATAGCAGAGGTTATTATCATCATTATCATTGTTATCTATGAAATGTGATCGTCCTGTGCTGAGAGTATATAGCAGAAGATATCATTGCCACCTATGTGATGTTATCTATCTGTGCTGAGTGTATATAGTATAGGTTATCATTGCCACTATCTACCCCTCTCTCTCTCTCTATGACTATCTCAACTTGGAATCCATAACTCACCCACTCGTCTTCAGTCAGAGGAACTGGTATGTTGCACCTGGATATTCTATCTTTTCCTCCCTTTTCTTCAACTTGCCCTCAACTTTCATCTCCAACCGAAATAACTGCAAATATGGTAATCGTGAGGCGAAGCGATCCTTAACCCAAAGAATGGGTAGCAACCTCTCCTCGTTTTCTACAGAGGGATCTCTCTCTCTCTCTCTCTCTCTCTCTCTCTCTCTCTCTCTCTCTCTCTCTCTCTCTCTCTCTCTCTGTCTCTGGACATAAACATCCCAGCATCTTGTGGTATCAAGTTTCCTTCATTATTTTCTTTCCTCTCCAACAACGCTATAACTGTCTCTCGAGTCGACCAAGAACCAAAGAAAACGGTTGTATTTGATGATGTTGACTACGTGTGTGTGTGTGTGTGTGTGTGTGTGTGTGTGTGTGTGTGTGTGTGGTCTAATCAGATGCGTTTGGATAGTCGTTACGACAAGAGTTTATGCCATCATTTTGCCCATTACGCTAACAACCTCATTTCTGTTTCCTGAAGATCTTGATTCAGGCAGTCTGGAAGCTGACATAGAAACATCAGCTATTGTTTGTAAAGTAATCCATCTGATGACTTTATGTTGAGAACAATTCCAGCAAGGTGATCAGTGCACCAAACCATTTTGATTCCATTGACGACAGACAAGTGATTACCGGCAAACTACCCTTGAGGTTGTTATCAACCCTACTCTCAACATCGGCCAACGCTACGTTAGTGAAAATATGAAGAAGAAAAACTAAATGCTATATATCATGAAACGCGTATTTCAGTACCCACACAGCAGGTGACAGGATGGACTGGTAAATGATAATTGCATGGACATGGCATGGGAAAGGTTCATCGAGACACTGGGAATGGTAGAGGAAACATGTTATCCTGGTGCATAACCCACAGTGATCTGCCTACCAATGAACCATGTGGGAGGAACACTGAAAAATGGGATTGTCTCTTAGAGAAAACAGCACGTAAGAAACTCACTCTGGGATCTTCCCGCTTGATCAATCCCATATATCGCCTATAATAATGAGAGACGTTCTGGACTTTCTCTGAGAATTATCATATATCACGCACTATGATAGGCTGTCAGAGCATTTGGGATCTTCCCTGAGGTCGAATCATTCATACCATTCGACATTTCCATTCAACTCAGAGGACTGAGTTCACCCTCATTTAATCATGGTCGCGGACATACAGAAGTATATGTCGATTAACTTGTAAACGCACAAATTTTGTAATGACCCATATCTAACAAGTGTGTGTGGAAGGCTGAAGTTAGTGTTAACAGACTGTTACCTCTCGCATATACAACACATTCGCTTCAAACTGACGTAATTATGAGACTGCTTAGGCGTTGTAAATGAGAATGTGTTTGCTGCAAATGACTACTGTAAACTCGTATAAATCCAAACCTAATAATACATTCTACGTCTGTACTTAGATACGGTGCGCCCCTTAACTACAACTAGAACCCCCACCTGTCCCTCCCACTCCCTTCCTTAACAGACTGACATTCCTAGACGAAAGAAAAAAGAAGAAAACAACAGATATACTGAAGGATGCGTCGTACACCCACCCAGCAATGCGGATGCGCGCACGTCGCCTGTCTGTCGGCTCTCGCTGCCAGTCGTCTGGCTGTAACTGTTGTACATTTGCATGTTACCCGTACATATGATGTGCTCAAGAGACCAAGGAAATATGTAACTTTCTTCTGAAAGTATGAACGCGATATATATATATATATATATATATATATATATATATATATATATATATATATATATATATATATATATACAGACGTCAACGGATCCCGCCTGCTTGTAGTTGTGCCGCGAGTGAAAAGTCACCCTCGCTGAAAGTGTATCATTGCAGTGCAGCATTGCAATCTCGCCGCATAACTTCTCACTTCAAAGGATTCCTTCCTATCCCAGCTAACGATTGCAGCACAGCCCTGAAGCTGCTGAAGCCCCTGGGGAAGGGGTCCCGGAAATTATACAACAACGACAATAATAACAATAATAATAATAATAATGATAATAATAATGATAATAATAATAATAATAATAATAATAATAACAACAGCTTCACAACTTGGAACTTTACCTTCACTAGAAGCCAGAGTGGACCCACAATAACCGTACCTGCAAAGATACAAGAGTGAAAATAACATCAATATGTCTTTCATCATCTTATGAATGACATGTTTTATTTTGGGGGGGGGGGATGCTACTTCATTTTGCAATGTTTTATTCAGTGTAAATTCGTATTCACAACTGTCAGCGTGCAAAATACCGTTTCCTACTATTCGACGTGGCTATGGAAATTCCATACGCTCCTCCATCGTCAATGCCTACATTTCTCTTGCAAATTCCCTTCTTATCTATCTATAATCTTTCCGGGCCTTTCTCTTTTTGCCTTCCTTCTTTCACCTTTCTCATATATCCTCTTTTAATGGGTCCTTTCAGACCTTCCCTCTCGACGTGCTTATGACTTTCCTAAGTCCGTCCTTTATCGTATCAATACGGCATTTATGATCGCCTATGTTAAAAGTAGTCCATTTACGGCACGACAGGTTCCTGCTCATGTGTGTAGCTGAAGGCCCACGAGTCACTTTCACAGAACCACCACCTAAGGAACAGCGGCGCACCTCAACCATACTACATTTCTTTTTTCCTTGTAACACTTCCCCCACAGAGAACCAAAAGACGATACCTCCAGAATTAGTAAGGCGAAGGGCCTTTTGTCTCCACTCCGGTTGTGAGAGAAGTGGAGGAAGAGCCACCTGGGCCAGCCGTGTGAGCAATGCTCCAAACTGGGGCAAATGAATTCAACCCGTATAGGTATGGAGTTACCTGCTCACAACACTCTCATCCTCTGGGAAGCAGATTTCGAAATGCTGGTTATGCTGGCTTGCCAGGGTTATATGACGGAGGATATGGTAATGCCCAACAGTTTCATTGCTGAGCTGAATTGTAGAGGCTTTGAAATTCAACAGAAGGGAGACGAGTGAGATCTACAAAAGATATATAAGGAAAAAAATGGCCGCAACCCACTATGGGCTCAGTCATCTGTTGTGTCTTACATTTCTCTTGACTTATTATCTGTTTCCTCCTCCTCCTGATACTGTTTCATGATCATATTCCTCACTCACCTCTTCCTCATTGTGTATACCCTTAATGCTAAGCTTATACCAGTATCCCTCAATATTTCAACATATCTAAGTTGAAAAAAAATTGTCATATTTTCTCATACCTCATATCTGTTCTTCCTACTATCTGTTCATCTCTCTTCCCTGATTCACTGCTCATACCTGTCACTTTATCAACAACCCAATTTCTAGGGTAATAATCCCTGATTTAAATTCCGTTTATTCATTACTAATGGTACGGATTTTTCCTACCCTGAATATTTTAGATTCCATGAATATCCCCCTCACAGTAGCAGAAATGGAATCCCTTTTTATCATAATATCGAAAAAAGTCAATTATAATATTCACTTCTAAATAATTCAACCGTAACGTGTTTCCCATCAGCACTAATCCATTACTATGTATGAATCAATTTATGCCTGAAAAAGATTCATGCAATGGAAATATTATATCCGGTGTACACATTTATAATGTACAATATCTAAGCATATTTGTAAACACACACACACACACACACACACACACACACACACATATATATATATATATATATATATATATATAATTTTTTTTTCAAGTGCCACGAATTGGCTCTCAAGCAAATCATGTGTGTGTGTGTGTGTGTGTGTGTGTGTGTGTGTGTGTGTGTGTGTGTGTGTGTGTGTAGAGGATGTGTGGATTATGTGTTTACCTTGAAGGTCTGTGTGAAAAATACACAAAAGAGAGAGGGATCTGCGCAGCATAGTATTTATGGATCCGGAGAGATCGTATAACAGGGTCGACAGAAATGCTTTGTGGCAGGTGCTACGAATATAAGGTTTGGGCGGAGGTCTAGTGGAAGCAGTGCGGAGCCTCTGTGAAGAGTGTACGGATTATTTGTGATTACTCCAATGTAGTCCATTTTCATCCTGCTACTGTAAGTGGCGCAGCCTCAGAGCTGCAGAATCTCCTGGAAGATCACTAAGGAACCGTTTCAAAAAAGAGTATCCTGGGGATGTTTTGGATGGATAAATACATCTTGGGGTCTCCTTCTCCAGTCATGCATGACATACACGTCATGGTAAAATCTACCCTGAGTAATGGTTAGTATGTTGCGTCTCTCATTCACACGTACGGCAAAAAACTTTACCCAGAGGCAGTGTGTCATCCATGGTGGACCGGAGTATACGAAGTCAACCTGATCGATGATATGATTTGTTTAAGAGCCGCTTCCTGGCACTAGAGAAATGACGACAACAATTCAGGTGTTCAAGTACAAAGGTCATCAATCAATCAACACCCCATCCCCCTCCCTCACCATGAACGCCCTCGTGTTGGGGTAAAGTTCATACTAGGCCGCCCACGGGGCATCAGACGACCAAGTTATACATACATCCACGTTGTAAACTGATATGATAATAACAGCTTGTGAGAGAGCGCTGCTGTCTTTATGAGCCGCCAGGCCCCTCTTCCTCCTATCCCAACACCACTCTAACCCCTAATCTCCACCACCACCACCACCAAGACTTGACCTTCTGCCACAACCGCTAGACATCACCAACTAACACAGCCGTCACGCACCTCCACTATCATCTCCACCACCACCGTGGTACCACCACAACGCCCTCGCTCGAGTCAACCCATTACCACCAGCACCGATCAGAGCTTCGACTGCTACCACCACCACTACCACTACCACCGCCACCACTACCACTAATGCTAATGCTGATCATCGACGCCCACCACAAAGTCGCAAAGGTCAACTTACCCTGATTAGCTAATCTCAGATTCTAAACACTTCTGGAGGAGGCTCCTGGCTTCAGCCCCTTACACGACCAGGGATGCCAACAAGCAATACATTCACCACCATCCTCGTCTATCGTCAACTCCCATTACCATCTTTCGCATCCCCTTGTGTTAACACCAGTTCCAGCGTCAGGCATGGACCGTATTCCAGCAGCTGGGCTCCGGCAAGCATACAGCCCGTGGCTATAAACAGAGGGCGTGTGGGCGGGGCAAGACAGGCTTATTCCAAAGTTAACAACACGCGCTATGACGTCAAGAGCCGTAAATCCGACAGATAAAGCAATAAAATGAGGATTTTGAAAGGGCGTGGTCGGCTGTTAAGCTGTGGGTGTCGGTCCGAGGACTGGGGGAGGGGAGATGCCAAGGCTGATTTACCAAATAGCCATAAACCTCCGAGTCTGGTTTTCCTATACTGAAAAATGTGATCTGAGCAGACTGATCACGAGTAAGCATAAGACAGCATAGTGGATAGATAAGTAGAACTATACATACATACATAAATACACACACAGACAAATAGATAGATATATAGATAGATAGACAGACAGATAGACAGAGACAGATATATAGACAGACAGACAGGTAGATAGATAATCCTGCAATGCCACCGTCGATTAAGACCAAAAGATGTGGTAAAGAAGACGTACGAGAGAGATTCTGAAACGCTCCGTGTACGACCGATGGTTCCATGAATTAATGGCAGTAAAGACAACCACAGTGAAAACTGACGACTAATGCCAAAATCCTCAGTACAGGCGGAGGGTTTACACGAGGCGCTGAGCTCAACACTTCATAATTCTGGGAGGACGGAGGGAGGCATCCCTGAAGATCAGAGAGGCCACATATATTGTGAATGATGGAGAGCTAACAAAGGGATCAGATATCGCCACAAAAATTTCTTCAAAAGAATCGAAAGATTTGTCGAGGATTAAGCTATCCAGCAATGATGCGTGTGGCTAATCATTATTCACAACACGTTTGTGCTCAGTGGGTGGGGAAAGGTTCGGTTAAACACAATAGTTTTAGTGAAGGTGGAAAGAATCATCAGAGATCAAAAGTACACTGAGGGAGGAAGTGTTAGATTAACCCGAATGGATCCAATAATGAAACATGAATCGCTCAGTGCAGACTATGGCTTAAGGTACACAAAAGGCTTACGAAGTTTTTAGATAATTGAAGAGATGACGAAATCACTTAAGTGTTTAATCAGAATAAAGGGTTTTAGGAACACCACAAAGCCTATCATAAATTAAGATCCTAATGAACGTTCAGGATTGCGAATCCACTACACGCAGTACTTAATGTTTCGGGGATCCGGTAACACTAACATTTGAAGAACGGCTCCAAGACGCGTCGACATTCAAGAGAATGAAAACTGAGAACCCGACGAATTAGAGAGGTTCAGTCATAAGCACACGGTATATACTAGGAGTTCGGTTGAAAATAAAACATCTAGTGTACACTACGGCGTTCAGCAGGTCCCTAGAGTTCAATGAACACCAAATGCCCTTAGTTTCCAGATAAATCAAGACCAGCACCCAAGCACTGTCGAAAAGCTGAACAAGAACTCTGTTAAAAAAAAAATAACTTAGAAGCATAACCCACACACCAACACAGCTCATTACGTATATGGCATGAAAATCGGGAAAACGGATGAAAAAAGAACAGCAGAGATGAAAGGTGGAGGTGAGGAAGAAATATAATCATGAAAATAATGTAAGGTTTCTGAAGTGTTTTTCCGTGTTGGTATTTTTATGACTGGCGGAGTGATGGGGAGACCGTGTTTACGTCCGGTGGAGTGGTGGTGTTGTTTTTGGAAGAGGCAAACAAGAACCTGTGAGGGGAATCAGAGAGAGAGAGAGAGAGAGAGAGAGAGAGAGAGAGAGAGAGAGAGAGAGAGAGAGAGAGAGAGAGAAGGCAATATATCAAAAAAAGAGACAGACAGACATGCAAGCTGACAGGAGACAAATGGAGAGCACTGGGCTGGGTACATATACCCACCTAGACTACCAGACACACCTAAATACACATTTTCACTGATGCATTTACTTATGTACTTTACATTTACACGAGTAGTTACGTATCTGCATGAAAGTAAGTCTATGCCCTTGTGCATAACTCCAATAATGTATTCAGTCCATATCCCTGGGGATAGGGGAGAAAGAATACTTCCCACGTATTCCCTGCATGTCGTAGAAGGCGACTAAAAGGGGAGGGAGGAAAGGGGAGGGCTGGAAATCTTATCATCTCTCTTTCTTTTTTTTTTTTCTTTCCAAAGGAAGGAACAGAGAAGGGGGCCGGGTGAGGATATTCCCTCAGAGGCCCAGTCCTCTGTTCTTAACGCTACCTCGCTGAGGCGGGAAATGGCGAATAGTATGAAAGAAAAGAAAAAAAGAATATATGATACGTGAAAAACCTCGTTGCATATGTACATAACACGTATCTCACAATCCCTCGACATAATGTGAAACTTAGACGCACGTCTCACCACCAGACACAAACACGATCTAGAAAAAATCGTATATGCTGCATATATGTGGACAGCCACACACACACACACGCTGCCAGTAAGCTACCCAACCACACACACACACAGAATACACCCAAGCCTTCCCTCCTGTATACACACACACACACCCACACACACACACCCACACACACACATACACACACACACTCAGGAACATTATTAGCAGTAACTCATACAAGCTCTCAATATTCCGTGCGCTGAATCTAGCTGGCGAGCTTTTTTCATACTCTCTAAGGACTGGCCGTTGTAGTGAGTACAGTGCAGCGCCCTGATAGAGGTGAGAATGTTATATAAACAGATACACAGACCCGAGACCCAAGCGAGGTGGTCTGGCCTTAACGCTAACATCTTTCTTCGATGCGGTCATCCTTAAAAGCAGTGGAAGAAAAGGATGGTAAAGCAAAGGTTCTTTTCGCCTCCAACCCTCCACTCCCTCCGGAATGGTGGTGGCTGCATTAGATATTCCACTGGTGGATCGTATGACACAGAGAATCCAGAACGAGGCTTAGTCCCGGCGGAAGCTTAATAAGCTGAAGAAGAGCTTTATGTGGGTGGGAAGCTTAAGGACGCTAGCCTTCCAGAAGTGACCCCGTCACGGGAAATCGTATAAGGAGAGGTTATACCACAGGAAGGGTCCGCCAGAGTCATGTCTTCCACAACACTGTTCAATGATAAGCCGTCTAAGCTGATGAAAAACCTGCTAAACTAGGCTTTTTTTTCAGTTGTGGGTACGACTGTCTTCAGCAATAGCTAAGCCTTAGGTCTGTGCACTTGTTATGCTCAATAGACGAGTTTATCCTCCTCCATGAAGGCCACCAAGAAGTTGGTTAACCTGGAAGGCTTAAGGCACGAGAAGTCTTATTAGGCCCGAAAAGGCGATTATGCGCTTAAGTAAAACATTAAGTGAATAACTGTGATATTGGAAGGTCTGAAGGAGTCCGGTGAACCACACCCTCCTTGCCAGTGTGAATCTCGGGGAAATGATAGTTCGAGTGAGGGATTATACCGGTGTGTGAGGCACAGTGGCGGAGGAGGAGGGCAAAGATCCTACTCTGCTACTGAGAGGAACTTTAAAGTGTGCTTGGCTGTGGACTGTGATCATACACGGGGTTGGTGAAGTATGCCACATACTATTCAAAGATGGTCACGTCCTTGTTTCTTAAAAAAGATTTGACAGTCGGCCACACAGACCTACACAAAAAAGTTATTATAAAAACCTAATCTAATCGAAAAGATATCTTACAGATAATCCGATATTGCAAAACAGCAATATATATATATATATATATATATATATATATATATATATATATATATATATATATATATATATATATATATCACAACAGAAGCGTTCATTCACCAGTAAATGTATTTTCTGGCCATAAAATTGAAAATCAAAACCACAGTGTAAAGTTTATCTTTTTTCGGCTTTATCTGATTATTGAATATTAACGAGCAATATTGTAAATTCTCTCGCTCACATCTGCATTCACTATTTGTCGTACAATCGCTCCCCTATAAAGCCACATGATCATGCTTCCCTAGCAAGCCCCGTTCGGATAATGACCGACATGCCACAATTCGTAACTTGCGAGAGAATAATGGATTCGGTAAATATTAGTTGAACATAATCATTGTCAAATGAGTTCAGGTCAGCATGGAACAACCTGGCTTAGGACAGTTAGCGGATGAGTAGCTTTCCTCCAGCAAGAAATGGCAGAGTGTGACAGTTATGTACCACTTATGCTTTATGTGTGCATACGTCACCACCTGCCATTTGTTCCAGAGGCGCTACAATATGCCGGATACCAACTCTGGCTAGCTCAGTGAGATAGAGAGATGCTGTTGGCATCTGACAAGCAGGGAATGTTGCCGGCGGATTAACCTCCGCTCTTCATTTGCCGGCTGTCATTATGAGCCCGCGTAACTGCCTTAACAAAAGCACTTCTTGATGGACAAAAGCATCAATGCGTTAGAAACAAAAAAAAAAACAAGACCACCATCATACGCCCTTGCCCTCTGGGGTAGTGCTGAGATGTGCAACCCGGGCGGAACAAGTTAATTGGAGATGACGTCATTAGAGGCACCCTGTTGCATACGTAATGATGTGGCAACTCGCCCGAGAGACTGGTCCGCCTCCCACCACCATCGTTCCCACACACGGCTTGCACGCTCGGAGGTCCCGCACTTGTGTAACACGGCACATGGTAGGATGCGTCATTTTCACCCGTTGCCATACGCTACTTGCTGCGATATTCAACAGCTCTCGTCGCGCTCCGCCCGCCCGACGCCCGTGAGCCGGTTGCTAGAAGATGAACCATCTTATGGCTACATCATAGATCTCCACCACCTGCCTCTCCAACACCTCCCACTGGCTACACCATAGATCTCCGACAGCTGTCTCTTCACCACCTTCCGTAGGCTACACCATACATCTCCATCACCTCGCACAGGCTACACCATAGATCTTCGCCACCTGCCCTAAGTCACAAGTCATATCTCGCCACCAGCACCTCACAGGCCACAAGTATACATATCTCCACTTGTTAACCCGTCTTAATGTACAGTTACAAATCCCTCGCGTTTCATGAAGATAATCATACACCTCTTCCTTGATGTCCTTTGTAACCTGAGCGACTTATGACACACATTAGCAGTTCAGTAATTAGTTTATACAACAGAAACTAACGCATCGGGATGATGCGAGAGGCCTAATTACATTATACTCGGCCTTCCTATCTTAGTGGCTCAAGCTACAGTTGGCTCCGGGGAGCTATACTTACTTAATCAACTGAAGTCTCCAGTCCATCATGGCAAAGACTCTTCAGCATAGTTACAGCCGCTCCTGACCTTATATGACGTGTTGTTAACTTCGCGAGACTTGGAGTACCCAACTTCGTACGTAAAGCTCGAGTTGTTTTCATCAGTTTAACTTTAATCATGAGAGAGCCGTCCGTGTTAACTCGGCTGATTCATTTCCTCGCCTCTCCCAATTACCGAGTTAGCATCATAACGGAGATTCCCACGGCTCAAGTAGGTCGGTGACGGCACGGGAAACTTTTCTTGATTATATACTTCAGTAAATTGCATGGACGGGAGGTCTAAAACACACACAAACACACACACACACACACACACACACACACACACACACCTCTCTCTCTCTCTCTCTCTCTCTCTCTCTCTCTCTCTCTCTCTCTCTCTCTCTCTCTCTCTCCAATCTGGGCGTCTACCACCATGGCCGCAATTGCAATATCAATACCTATCCTGTAAATATAGCCACATCACTCAGAGGTTCAACTCTCGTCGATACCGCCAGCACTCTTAAAGGTCTACCCTTGCAAAAGCCCTCAACTTTCTCCAAGACTCTACCCTGTGAATATCGTCACCTACCTAAAGGCCTACTCTGTAAATAACGCCAGCTCCCTAAGGCCATATATATAATCCCGTAAATATCGCCAGCACACTAAGTGCCTACCCTGTAAATATCGCCACTCTTTAAGGATCTGCCATGTAAATATCGCTTAACACTTTAAGAGCTTTGCCCTGTAAAGAGCGTCAGCTCCTAATGAGTCTACCCTGTCAATATCACCTGCACGCTCAGGGTTTCCTCCCTCAGGAATGCCACCGGCACTGTAAATATCTCCACTTTTAACTACAGTCACTGGTCCAAGGGTTAACCATCACGTATCCCTAACACAACAAACATACTCCTACTTCAGGGGTAAAAAAGTTTCCCTCACTGAAACAATACTAGTCGTCTATGTATATATGTATGTATATATATATATATATATATATATATATATATATATATATATATATATATATATATATATATATATTTGTGCTGATGTATCTCCACTGCCAGCAGATGATGTCAGGGGATGACCTCTCAGTAATTAACCCCAAGATCCTGCTTTCTTGTACCCATCGCCAGCACTGGACTTAACTGAACTACGTATGTATAACCACTACTCCTGTGCCAAGCTGCTGGCTCCATTAGTGTTCACCATCTTATGGCAATAAGGGTTTTAACCCCAAGAGGGCAACCTATTACTGCTGACAGCTGATAGTGTGGAATGTACATCTGAAATATCGCCTTCGGTCGATTTTTTAAGGACTTGGCTTCTAAATGTTGTCACAACGTAAGGTTACAGGTCTGCTCGCTCTCTAGATCTCAGCAACACTCTTACGTTACTGGTCTGACCATGAATTTCACGTATGATCTTGAAATGGTACAAGGAATCATGCAATATAAAAGGTGATAAACTTCAGCGGTTACTTAAAGTTTTTCTCACGATGCGGTAGCTCAAGAAAAAAAAAAAAAAAAAAAGAAAAAAATCTTGCGTTAAGTGTGAGAGACTTGTCGAGCATATCCTTCAGAGTGACTTGTAAAGATACGCTCAAGTCAAACATTCAATGTCCAGCGCTGGCGTTCTTTAAAGGTCAGAGCCTTATGACCGGGTGTGGAGGATCAAATGTCAGGCCGGCGCGTCTCATGCTTCACCAATAAAGCTCTGAACCAGGAGTCATCATTACTCGTATGACTTTAATAACATCGGAAGAAGGAAAATCAATTTGTCGTTCGCATACAGCACGACACACATAACCTACCTGAAGACGGTGTTTGAATACAGATGTATCCGCTTCATTGTTCATACCATAGATTGAAAAAGTAAGAAACACTGTTACTGATCAAAACAAAGAACACCTCTACTGAAGGCAATTGGACAATTTGTTATCACATTGGTAACCCCCTTCAAAAGAGGAAATCATTAGAGAACTTCGCCAGAGCCTCCTGCATCGGCTTCTCCTTAAGGGTCCTCGATGAGGTTTTTCTCTTTTTTTTCTTTTTCTTTTCTTTTGAAAATACGAGAAAATAAAGAATTCTGGAAAGTGGCAAAATTCTCCTCTCTGACACTGCCCACGTGCGACTCCTCAGTATTTACTCCCACCTCTGTCGGAAGGGGGAAAAAAAAAGGTCTCTAAGTCATTTTACTGTGGGAGGATGTCATAAAAAATGGTCTCTAGACCCTTTACTGTGGGAGGATGTCCACACACCATCACACAGCGTCTCTGAGGAGGAGGATGTCCATACATCCTCACACAGAGACTTTGAGGAGGATGTCCATACATCGTCACACAGTCTCTTTGAGGAGGAGTATGTCCATACATCCTCACACAGTGTCCTGGTCCCTTTGAACGCGTCATTAGATTTTCCTCGTGAGTGATCGACACCAATCAGAAGGCTGAAGGGAGGAAGAAAGATGGGCGTGCTGGCTGACAAGAAAAATCATATCCTAACTCAAGAGACGAAAGAAAGAACGAGCGACTGAGACGAGAAAGGAGGGAGACAGTAATTAAGAGAGAGAGAGAGAGAGAGAGAGAGAGAGAGAGAGAGAGAGAGAGAGAGAGAGAGAGAGAGAGTAAGGGGTGGGAGAGGCAGACAGAAAGCAAGACACAGAGATTTCTGAGTGAGACAGTGGCTGGCTGAAAGTGGGACACACTGACAATGAAGCAAAGGCAAAGAATGAGTCAAAACTAAGTACGAGATAAACCCAGAGAGAGTCAGTGAGAGCGAGAGTGAGAAATAATGTTAAAGACACTCAGGAGCTCCAGACATTGATATGAGAGAGATACTGAGAGTACAACCCTCCCTATTCGAAGATATATATATATATACATATAATATATATATATATATATATATATATATATATATATATATATATATATGCACACACAAATACACATATATACATAATCTGCCATGCCGCTGCTTCGACTAAAAAAGGGAAAGTCTATTTCCACCTAAATCAATGTTCCCCACTGGGACAAACGCGTTATTGTGCGCCCTGTTAAGAGTGGAGGGAGTGAACAGCTCTCATTATAGACCCACTCCTGTTACCCACAGAAAGCTTTTGACAGTTTGTTTCCCAGATCTAATTAACTTTTGCCACGAACAGAAAAGCGTAAACCTGTTGTTGTTATTTCATCGAGTTGAAAAATATTATCATACAATTTTTATATGATTTACCTTTGACAGTGATTCCAGTAAGAATATAATCAGCGCTTTTTTGAAGATATCTTTTTAAACCGTATGTTTCTGATCTGTACAATCATAGCAATGATACAGCGGTATATACAAAGAGCCAGGAATCAAAAACAAACATTTTCATGTTATTTCCAGTTGTCCCTATTCTTGGGTATACCTCCGCTGCAGGCGATACTGAGTGGACCGAACGTGATAAACTGACGGCAGGAATAATGAACTATTCAAAGAAATCTAAGATGGTTCTACTTAGTCTGTTGCCATTAATATCATCATCATCATCGCTGGTTTACCCTCCCCACTCATTTATACTTGACATTCTGTCTCTTCTCCAGCCTCTTCTCTTCATAAACTACTAAACACAATGTGGAAGAGCCTAGCCAGCTTATGGTTCCTACTTTCCAGCATCCTCGGGTACGAGGAGTCGTCGGGTTCCTGTCTGTCTCTGCTGCCAACGCGAGGGAAGCTTCGAGCAGTATTTCCACCGGCCGATCCCTCTTCCACGACCCGTTATCCCTCTCATAAATGCCTTTTTCAATTTATTTATTTATTTCATCGACATTCGTGGTCTCCCTCGTGACATTTCTCTGTCGGAACAGCATCAAGTTAGTACCCTTCTTAACATCTTGCCTCCCTGGAGACCAAACTTGCAAATCATTTTCTCGTTGATTTCTCTCATCATTTCCAATTACATAACCTTCCCTCACGATTCTGCCTCCAAGCAATATGTTGTTCGACCAACGACACGCACATGGCTGTGTGATTCAGCTACAACTTCAATAAGCAACCTGCATTACCTCTCCTCGTGAGTACCACCAGTATCAAATATTAAGCCTGAGTGCGTACAAACTTGCAAGCACCAGGTGCTTGAGAGGTAAAAAGGTCTACAAACAGACGGCAAGAGCACGAGGAGCCTTGAGTCTGTACTGCCAGCATCTACTCGAGTCAGAAAAATATAAAAACATCTAAGAACTTCCAAAGGAGAAGGGCGATAGAGCCTCGTATCCACTAATGTAATATACTTTATTCAATTCCGCTGCAAATAACCGAGTTTGTATTACTAAATTTTCCTTCTCTCTTAATGTAATCTTGTTACTACAGTACTTTTATTTTCTCGTCAAAATTACTTCTGGAGCTCAGTTGTCACACCGTCTGTTCCTCATGCCGGGAGAACAGCCAAACTTTTATTGCTCTCATATTTTTCTTTTCATAGTCAGCTTTCTTGGCGTCTACATCAGCTATGTTTCTTGCTCAGTGGGAAGCGTTCCTGTTGGTTACAAATGGCCCCCAGTCCCGCGTGCGTTTGTTCCGAGACTGAAATTCAATTTCATCTGTTGCTGCTTCCTGTAAACTGCTCTGTTCCTCCCTCATTTGGAAGAGTGGAGACAGGAAATTGTTGTTCACACAAACAGACGGCTAGTATCTCACTAAGTTTTCAAAACAAAAAATACACACATCTGGCTGGAAGATACAAATGACTGCTTAATCTCTGACAAAAGGAATTCAAACTGCAGCAGAGCATTTGAGGTCCCTTCCAGGCTCTTTGCGACGGTAGATGTCACATACTCACTAATCGGTGTGATAAGAGCATCAAGACATATAGGTCACTCAAAAAGAAAACCTTTCAACTGTTCATGTTGCTTTCAACCACTTCCCTGGTCGGTGGTTACCGTCTACCTACAACAGAGAGAGAGTCTACCCAGCTATGCATTTCCGAACCAATACAAAATATCATCTGCAAGTTTTCAGAGTCAAGTTCCTTCGACAGCCGGGACTTCCTCAATAGAGATTTCTAAATGGCATTTTTTTTTTACGACAGAGAATAATGTCTTAATTCAGTATTAAACACATTGATTTTCCTATAACCAGCAACACTTTATACATCAACATCATGCACACCACCTCTCCTCTGTGATGATGTTAATGACCAGCCAGCGCTGTACACCTTTAATACAGAGTCATTTGCACTAATGTGCTGTTCAATATGTCATTATTTCACTCACACTGGCTGATTCGTTCCTTTCTTTGCTATCTTGTTCGACGCTTTGTTTACCATCTTATTCGTTGCTTCCTCTACCGTCTTATACTTTTTTCTTTACCATCTTTTTCTATTGCTTTCTTTACTACCTTGTTTATTGTTTTCTTTATCATCTTATTCGATGCTGTCTTTACTATCTTAAGAATTCTTTTACCCTATACCTAGACATAGCTAAAGCTAATTCAAGCTACACTTCCTATGTTGTACGAAAACTGCGCTTGTTGTATGTGATACACATCAGTTTATACAGTATGAAAACTACATTTGTTGTATGTGACACACATCAGTTTATACTGTATGAAAGCTACGCTTGTTGTGTGTGATACACATCAGTTTATACTGTATGAAAACTACGCTTGTTGTGTGTGATACACATCAGTTTATACTGTGTGAAAGCTACATTTGTTATATGTGACACAGGTCAATCTATGTTGTACAAGAACTACACTTACTGTATATGATTCAGGTCTGTCTATGTTCAGTGAAAACTACCCTTGCTGTATATGGCACAGGTCTATCCAGATATGCTGTATGAATATTTCAGGATGATTCATTTTATGTTCATGATTCTCATCCAGCACATAATGAAAACCTACACGTCACGAACTCCTGTACTTACAGCAAAGTATTCTGTATGTGTGTTTGGGATTACCATTTGTGTGTTACGAAGAGTCCTGTCTCTTAAACTTTGCATATATATATATATATATATATATATATATATATATATATATATATATATATATATATATATATATATATATATATATATGTGTGTGTGTGTGTGTGTGTAACTTGTATACCTATGTGTATACCTATGTGTGTGTGGCAATAACCTCCCAAATACTATTATCAAGATACCTGTACTGAAAGATAATTTACATATCTCACAATAAAAGAAAAACTAGCCCACATAAATATACATCTCCATCACATTACAAGGAGTTGCCAGTATCCCCAGACCCCCATTCCTTGCAATAACGCAGCCCTCCATACGCACCACACCCCCAATATTGCCCGTGATGGCCGCAGCGTATTGCGTCCTCAAATATTTATGGAACTAACAACACAAAGCGTGCGAGCTCAGGCGCCTGCCGTAGCAGTGAGGACAACACGGACGAGACCCAGGAAGGTTGGGTCACTACGCGATATACCCAATACAGTCAATCGTTCGAGGGAACACACACACACACACACACACACACACACACACACACACACACACACACACATATATATATATATATATATATATATATATACATATATATATATATATATATATATATATATATATATATATATATATATATATATATATATATATATATATATATTCCATTAAGTTCCTCACGTAAATTCCATTCTTCTTTATCATCATCTCTGTTTATCTTTGTATCCATCTGTACCTCTTCTCTTTATCTCTCTCTCCACGACGCTTAGTTTGTGTATTGTGTATCCATGTAACTCTCTCTCTCTCTCTCTCTCTCTCTCTCTCTCTCTCTCTCTCTCTCTCTCTCTCTCTCTCTCTCTCTCCTTCCTCACTTTAGAAAAAAACGAAAACTTCAGCCGCTCAAGAAAGGTGAGAGGGTAATGCAACATTAATGGGCGACGCACCTACCTGTTGCGCTACTCGCCAAAGGAACAGCGGAAGGACTGTATATATATATATATATATATATATATATATATATATATATATATATATATATATATATATATATATACGATCCAACACGACTATAGCAGGTGGCCAAGGTAACCACGATACGCCACAGCCGAAGTTGAGGCATTTCAGAAAAATTTAACACAAAAAAAAAATGGTCAAACGTCTAGGTAAAAATTAGCCTGGACAATACATTAGTGGAGATTTACGACAGAGGCTCATTAAGAACTGAATATTTTATGTAGGCTTTCAAGAGGTTCACAGGGAATAATTAACTATAAGTAAAATACGATAACGTCGACAGTAAGTCAGTGGCACGAGACGAGACAACGGGAATAAGACTTAAAAATGCATATTCAAGAAATATTACGACGTTACGAGTACTTCAAACATCACTTGACGGAGGGAGAATTTGCCGAGTGTACGTACAGTTATCAAACCCCAAGCTACTGGTGAAGAATAGTGTCCCGAGATTAGACGAATTAAAGCGACACACGAGCATTGGAAAAAAAACAAAACCTGCAGAACCACAGAACGAATCCATGACGCAAGAATCCTGGATCCCAGGTATCAAATGGTAGCAAAACTGTCAAAAAATAAAACTTATAAAGTTTGTCTTGATCCGTACGTAAAGCAAGTGTATAGAAAACATTCACAATGTAAACAGATGCACGTCGTAACACATTCATGAAAATTCTAGTCTAAAAAAGCAGAACTGATTATTACACACAGTTTTCGCAGTTCTCCGTCATTCTGTTACGCATTTGCATATATGGTCACCATTAGAGTTTCTCTTATCTTGAACTCTGTATGTGATTACGTTACTAATTACTGTCCACCCCCATTTCTTCGGTGGAGGCGATAATGAGGCATTAAATGAGATTTGCATATCACGGAACACATAAGTCGGCATCAAACACCTATAGGTCAAGGGTCCAGAGGCCGCCTTAGGCCCTTGGGGAAAAAAAAAATCTATTTAAGATGTTCTGTGGTGCGGCCTGAGTGTATTTCCAGTTCTGACTGAGACCTGCCCAAGAGGAGTTATAGTGGGCGAAACAAAAATAAAAGCATAATATGGTTTGTTATTAACCTTACTGAATTTGAAAGGAGTCAGTCCTACTCTATGTCTATCTATGCCACATACATTGATGACCCCAATAGCATGGTGTCGATGATGCTGCGGGTGCTGAGCCTTGACGGGTACCACATCGAGACACCAACGTTGTGAATGTCAAATGACTAGAGTCTGTTGCTGTCGGCAAAATAACGCCTACTGGGTTGCACACGGGATAAGCGCAGTAGTCTTGAGGAGAGACCGTTGTTGATCCTACTGCCTGGAGGTGTCCCTTTCTCGCTATGAGTGATGGACATATGATATCTATATAGCGTTCGATGCCACAGACCCAGAAGAAGGCTTTCCCAGTACGACGAATCGGTGAAGGTTCGCGTGTGTCCCGTGCAACGGCACCTTCACGCCTGATAAAGTTTTTTAAAAATCTTGAGACGACCTTTAATTAGTCTCTACCACTGTTCCAGGTGATGATTATAGTCATTTCTGTCTTCAAAGGTTTCTCGGGAACATTTTGAAACGCGTGATCGCCAGCTGAGAGGGGGAACTTCTGCAGAAAAGCTTACAATCGCGTAAAATTTAAGATGAAAGACGATAAATGAAAAGTTCAAATTTAATATTGTAGTAAAGATGCTCTCCCTCTCCCCTTTATGTTTATTATTAGATCTTTGATGAGATGCTAACAAGGAAGATAGAAATGGATTATGATAAGAGAAAAAACTAAAATTCCCAGATTGTTCGAGAGAAAAGTTGAATCGGGTGTTCCCTCACCATGACACGGAATCATTCTTCGATGTCTCTGTGCTGCCAGGCGCTCCCGTGCTGTGCTCTGTGCTGCCAGGCGCTCCCGTGCTGTGCTCTGTGCTGCCAGGCGCTCCCGTGCTGTGCTCTGTGCTGCCAGGCGCTCCCGTGCTGTGCTATGTACTGCCAGGCGCTCCCGTGCTGTGCTATGTACTGCCAGGCGCTCCCGTGCTGTGCTCTGTGCTGTCAGGTGTTCCCGTGCTGTGCTATGTGCTGCCAGGCGCTCCCGTGCTGTGCTATGTGCTGCCAGGCGCTCCCGTGCTGTGCTCTGTGCTGCCAGGCGCTCCCGTGCTGTGCTATGTACTGCCAGGCGCTCCCGTGCTGTGCTCTGTGCTGTCAGGTGTTCCCGTGCTGTGCTATGTGCTGCCAGGTGCTCCCGTGCTGTGCTATGTGCTGCCAGGCGCTCCCGTGCTGTGCTCTGTATCACTGCAACAATGTGAATGTGACGTTGGAGGGCGTAACACGCTGATGAATGGTTTGAGTACCCAAGTAACCAAAGGGATAGGAGGAAATGATAAACGCACTGACATCCTGAGCCTCCTACGTTCGGAAAGGCACGTTGTTGCCTCGTTGATCCTCTAAGTTGTTCGTAATTTATAAGAACTTTTTTTTTTTTTCCTAGACAAGCAGAGACCGTCATCTCCTTCCTACCTGTGATGGTGATTATTCGCTACTCAACGATGAAACTCCTTTTAAACCTGCAGGAAAATCAACCTCTGGCCCCTGTCAACCATCATGGCTCCGTGGGTGGACAATGCGTTCTGCATCGCTGTCAAATGTAATGATAATAGCTATGCTCACCCGGACTGCCACAGGCCCAGTGGTCAACGGGGGATCTATCAGAGGATGAAGCAATACCGAAGACCAGCGAGCGAGATTCCCATCTCAGTGTACCATTGTATCCCAGGACCTGAGAGCCATATACAACAACAACAACAAGAGCCACTACTCGAGAGCACCACCTTGTCCAGCTCTCACGAACGGAGAGCGAGCCACAGTGACGACGGGACGAAAAACCTCATCGAATGGCGAGAGAATCATACACCAATATTCTCATCATCGCAACCAATTCCCTCACAATACCAGAGAGTGTTTTGTTTTGTCAGTGGCTGGGGAAATCATGTTGAGGGCCGAGCAGCAACAGACTCGCCCCGGATAACACAGGAATATTGTGTCCTAACACAAAACATGTACTTAACAATTATGGTTTCTTCCTACAGTTCTTAATGACTTCATAACAATCCTTTCTTGGTACATACCTAATTATTAGTGCATGTATGACGGAGATGCAATCATGCTATGTATGTATGTATGTATGTATTATGTATAACAGTGTTGAAAAAACACCCATTTTCTCTCGTCAGGTGGAAGAAAGGACTAGCGAAAACGGGAAGCCGCAACGTTCTCCCCCCCCCACTCCCCCCTCCACCTCCCCAATGCTTTTGGCGCCTGTGTGGCCATGAGGCGCACCATACGAGCCAACTGTGACCTCGCTTTACATGGAGATGATCCTGGGGTAATGGAGGACCCATGTGTTACGGATAACAGTCCAGACTCAGTACCTGCCGGCATATCTTCAGTAGATTATCGTGTATATCAGTCGTTCGTTCAGTGTGGATAGTGTGATCTCTAATTATGTCGATGTTATGTCGTGTTACAAAGTTCACGAGGAGGTAAACCAGACCGCCATGTCATTCCCTACATCTAGGAGGTGAGGATGGATCGCCCAGCATACGTTCTGTCCTGCTAGCACATCTCCATCCTCCCACTCACTCACCATTCCACCGCCACACGTACACAAAGGTAATTAAGTTACGTTTTTGTGTTTTAACTTTATTTTCTTATTCACTTCTCCATGCCAGTATGTCAATTCAGCTTTTTTTTCTGTATTTTTTTGGTCGTGGCGGGTGGAATTGGGGATTTGGTGAAAGGACATACCCGTCGTTTACGTGTTTTCTGACTGGTTGCGTCCAGCGAGCGTGGCAGGTTGGAAAAGCTATAGAGGCTCTTCGGTGCCAAACGTTTGATGTGACCCACAGTCAAGCTCTCCACGCTCCTCCCTTACAACTCGCGATCCTCAAGTCCAGCGCTGGCACCCGTAGTCCAGGGCTTAGTTACACGACGCCTTACAAACCCACACTTCGTCAGCTCGGAGGCCGTTTCTAAAAGTTACCCAGATCAAGCCTCAGCGTCCTGCATTTCATCATCGTACCCAGTGGCAACCCTTGTGTCACCACCGGGTCCTCATACACCCACATGTCATCATTCATACAGCATGTCCTCACACACTAGATATCTATTTACCCTCTCCACCTCCGACATCCCCTCACCGCACGTCAGTGCTCGCTACGCCTCCCACGTCTCCACAAATCTGAGACCTTCCTGTTTCCTCCGAGCCCTTTAACTCGTACCACAGACACGTGCTACCCTGCTTCTTCTTCTTCTCCCTCGATAATCTTCTGATGTGATAAATCTCTCACGCCAGAATGGCGACGGTTGAGTCGGTTTTATTCATTTAAAAAAAAAAAAAAGCCCAGAAAGTCAGAGCCAGGCTCTTAATTCCTTCTACATACACAAAGCCTGAACCAAGTCCTATAGCCAAGTCCCCGAAATAGCGAACCCTCCTCACTGTGTTCATCCCTCCAGGGAGGCAAGGGAAATCCTCCCCATAACCCCAGAGATCCGCTGCCCCCAGAGATCAGCTGCCCTCCACCTCTCCACAAAACAGAAAACCGTTCCCTCCGGGTTCCCCGTATATACAGATGATACAACATAATTTGCACTGTAGGAAAAGGCATCTAAATGCAAGTTTGTGAAGTGGCAGTTGAGTGTATGACGATGGGAGTTTAGGGTACCCGAGGTGAGTGAAGACTGCGAACAGCCTACAGAAATGTGTTCTGATGAGGGATTCATCTGGAATATCAGTATATACGTGGGTGAGTGGGGCTAGGGTGCCAACGGGCATTAGCAGGTTACATATTAACTGATATGGGTGAAAAGGAGTGGTAGTTGGACGTGAATGTACTAAAATGGGCAGCAGGTAGGATGTCTGATCATATACTTAGCGGCAGCGTGTGTAGTGTTCTTACGAAAAGAGAATATGATATGTGAGAAGAAGGTGGTATAAAAGTCCTTCCTCGTATGGATTATTTCGTAATCCCTCTACATATCTCCTTGGCCTTTTCTGGGCTTTCTTTTCCCTTTCTTGGTCTTCTTTGATAATATAATGAACAAAATTGTGCAGTATACTCAAAGCTCGATCTTACTAGTGAGGACTGATGGTGCGTCTGCCGTTCTGATGTACAAGTTCGTGCAGAAATACGAGAACTGTTGGCTCTCAGGGCGGCAATTACAATTTTGTCTAACAGACTTCGGCTCGTTACTGATATTATCAAAGTCCTTCACTTCAAGGACCCGTGGAAACTGCACTTCCAAACATCCATCACTTTTGTGTGTGTGTGTGTGTGTGTGTGTGTGTGTGTGTGTGTGTGTGTGTGTGTGTGTGTGTGTGTGTGTCCAAAATGCATTACTTTACATTTTGACTCGGTTGAATTTCATTTCTCTCTTCTCGGAACACGTTGACATTTTGCCTGAGTCAATTTGGACAATTCTGTTATCATTTTTGAATAGTGTACCACGGTCTGCATTTGTGCCGTTGGATACTGAGAGACTGTGCGAGCTGGACCTAACTTTACATTCCTTTCTTTCATTATCAAATCATTTCTGTCTCGAGCTGAGCTTTTAAAGGTAGTCCTCAACATTCGTGTGTGCTTACATTCAATAATACTCGTTGCTCTCCCAAAGCCAAGTCATCAATCCGACTGCATATTTCAGTGCCTGTATCACATATACTCTATTTCAAGTGGCCCATCTGAAATTGGATATAAGTACGGAGGTAGAGCTATGTTATATCACAGTTTTTTATACATTTTATAGAAATATTTTTAGTGAGCCATAGTGGCTAACTGTGAGCAATTTCGTTGATCTGTATGAATTCCGCATGCATAACCTTGAAGCACAGACAGAATCTATCGTTTCCCCAAGGTCTCTCGCGAAGGTAATCGACGAAAGATCCATGAATAGAAAGATGGGGGGGCTGGAGGAGGGAGGGGGGGGGGGGATCAAAGAGAAAATGAGAGATGGGAGAGGGTAAACAGCAGACTTATAGGAACCTCAGGGTAGACCCAGGGAGGGAGGGAGGAGAAGTTACTACTGCCCTGCTGGCAAGCAAGGCTAGGCTGGTATTGTTGTGTTAACTCGACCCCGCGACCCATGAAACGCCCCAGGATTACTGTGGATCATCCCTACCCTTTGTAATTGAAATCAAGTCGGTGCAGTTAGCTATGGATGAGATTAATTAGGGCGCTTCTGATGTGCGGGAAATCCCTGTGATGCGTGTGTCCCTACGGGTGCGTGCTTGTGTGTCTATGCCTGTGTTTCAGACGGGAAAATGTCAATGTTGTGAATATATATATATATATATATATATATATATATATATATATATATATATATATATATATATATAGAGTAGTTGAGACAACTACTACCACCTGGTAGTAGGGTTGTCGCAGCATTTAGCCTGTTCTGACTGCCAAGTTCTAGGAGACCCCAACCTCCCATGTCTCTCCCATAAACGACGACCTCTTCTCCTTCTCCCATCAACGACGACCTCTTCTCCTTCTCCCATCAACGACGACCTCTTCTCCTTCTCCCATCAACGACGACCTCTTCTCCTTCTCCCATGAACGACGACCTCCTCTCCTTCTCCCATGAACGACGACCTCTTCTCCTTCTCCCATCAACGACGACCTCTTCTCCTTCTCCCATCAACGACGACCTCTTCTCCTTCTCCCATGAACGACGACCTCCTTTCCTTCTCCCATGAACGACGACCTCCTCTCCTTCTCCCATCAACGACGACCTCCTCTCCTTCTCCCATCAACGACGACCTCTTCTCCTTCTCCCATGAACGACGACCTCCTCTCCTTCTCCCATCAACGACGACCTCTTCTCCTTCTCCCATGAACGACGACCTCCTCTCCTTCTCCCATGAACGACGACCTCCTCCCCTTTAAGAAACATCCTTTTCACTCCCACAAAAAGCCTTAACTGTATTTACCTTCTTACCGTCACTGGCCCGTCCCTCCCTCGCATTCACGGCTTGGTCAGGAGGTCCGGACGTCCAGGGCCGAAGCCTCTGTCACAAAAAAGCTCATTCCATGACAAAGGTTCCAGCCCCAGACGTAAGTCCCCACCGAGGCCACGGAAGGCAGAAAAAAAACAGAAGAAAAATGTCCAAAAAAACATAATAAAACAAACAATTAGGAAGAGTTAGAAGAAGAATTATGAGGACATGAGACAACAAAGGATAACAGGAGTATGATGCATGATAGACGTTGATATCCAGGATATCTCGGTACTTATAACGAGACAGAAAGCAAGGCTTGTGTTAAGTATATATATATATATATATATATATATATATATATATATATATATATATATATATATATATATATATATATTCTTTTTTTTTAGGTTCTAAAGATTCTTAAAGTAGTTGATAGGGTGTGGCAAAAGACTTTCCTTACTAAACTTCTTTCCTTTGGTCTTGCTGCTTATATACCTGTTCTGTGATTCACAATTTTCATTCTGGTCGCTTTGCTGTGGAAGCTGTCGATGAAGCAACGTCTCCCCTCCAGCCCTGTGAAGGCCGGTGTCCCTCAGGATCCTGTCCTATAACGTTCCCATCTTTCTCCTCTCCCTGAATAAACTTTCCTCCAACCCCCAGCCCTGTCCTCTCTCTTACAACGACAAATTCCCTTTTACGCCCTTGAACTCGCTTTCCCCTCCCCACCTTACTCCAATACTCGCTCATTCTTCACCTCGCTGAACATATTCTGCTCTCTTAATTCGGACATGTGCAGCATCACAAGAGTGAGGGAAGCAGTGGTCTGTTTTCTAACTTGAACAACAGGACGATGAAGTTTCTACGTGTACCCCTTTCTAAATTACACTCGTTTTCCACGATTCAGTTCAGAAATATTTTGATCTTACCCGCAAAATAACATGAATATGTTGGACACATCATTATCCTCCAATTTCTCCTTGGAACGCCACATAAGGAGCATCGCAAAATCTGCTTACCAAGACCCTGCAGAATTGCAAAGGTGCCACAGGTAATCTTTTTTGCGAGCAACTGCCCAACATCTACAGGGACTTCATCCTCCCTAATTCCGGTCACATTTGTAAGGTAAGCTATTAACGCACCTCTCTCTCTCTCTGGAAGACAGAGAGGAACCAAAAGCCTCAAACCATACTATCTTCACTGCTGTCATCCATCTTCAACCATTTCTCTCCATCTGCCACAGCTTTGCTTCCCTCTCTCTGTTCTACAGATATCAGTAAGTCTACTGCTCCGATAAGATTTCTTGTGCGTGTGTGTATGTGTGTGTGTGTGTGTGTGTGTGTGTGTGTGTGTGTGTGTGTGTGTGTGTGTGTGTGTCCAAGCCAGTATAAACCGGATCCACACCATGTGTCTGACTGCTGCTTTCCACAGTTTCTGTGAGGGCAACAGCAACTCGAGGATTAACCACTACAACGCATTCTCCCCCTACACAGCAAGGCTGTGAAATTCTTTTGTTCTTTTCCTTTTCTCAAAACCTTCACACTGTTAAGACCGGGTCTACAGACGCCGGAGGAGCTTAGTTTAATCATTACTGCATTCTTTCTTCTCATACCTATGATCCAAACTCATATTTTGCTCATGTGTCCGTTAATATATATATATATATATATATATATATATATATATATATATATATATATATATATATATATATATATATATATATATTACAGTTCTATGTAAAACAGAGATACCAGAAGACACAGTGTGAGGTGGTATAAGATAGGAGTGGCTCGTGTTCCCTTACACCGCCTCCGCCAGTTTGCTGCACGTCCATGTTTATAGAACCTGATGTACCCTGTTTCCTGCTCTCACTCTGTCTGAGGACGTGATATACAAGGGATCTAAATCTTCCTTCTTTACTCTAGTGGCTTTTAGAGAAAACACGTAAATAATGTAAAATAATAAATATGTTTTACCAAATGGCGTCCTAGCTTCGTCTCTTCGATGTATATCAAATGACATATTTCATTCTTGTGTCTCCCCTGATGATGTGATTATTACACGAAAGGGCACTTGGGAACTTATCGTGTTTCATTTTCCCCGTGGACTCATAGGAATATATATATATATATATATATATATATATATATATATATATATATATATATATATATATATATATATATATATATATATTTTTTTTTTTTTTTTTGCTTTGTCGCTGTCTCCCGCGTTTGCGAGGTAGCGCAAGGAAACAGACGAAAGAAATGGCCCAACCCACCCCCATACACATGTATATACATACGTCCACACACGCAAATATACATACCTACACAGCTTTCCATGGTTTACCCCAGACGCTTCACATGCCTTGATTCAATCCACTGACAGCACGTCAACCCCGGTATACCACATCGCTCCAATTCACTCTATTCCTTGCCCTATATATATATATATATATATATATATATATATATATATATACAAAAGACACTATAATTCTACAAAGAAAAACTCACATTGTGTACCCTACGTCAAGATAAGCCTTTTAATCCTTAGAGCAAATGACCACCGCGATACAATGTTATCTCCACCATAAGAATAACAAACGCGCGAAGGCAAAGAAAAACAATTTCAAAACACCAGCAATGGCTGCCCGCACGAGTGTGATTCTTTGTTCCTATGTACGTTTATCACATAGGTTGGGGGGAGCCTCTACTTGTGGTGATGGATGTGTGGGTTTAAGGTTCCGGAGAGTGCTACCCTGTCCCTCGTAAGATTTGCTCGAATCCCTTTGTGGTAAAATTAATTTCCTTGGCCTCCGCTCTGCCGTCACCCGTTATCTATATACAGTAGTCTTATAGCAATATTTTGTTTAAGATACCGTAACTATGCTACCCTCCGTGTGTGTGTGTGTGTGTCTGTGTGTGTGTGTGTGTGTGTGTGTGTGTGTGTGTGTGTGTGTGTGTAGATGGCTATTGCTTCTGTACAGGGCTGGAGATATATGTTCAGGTCTAAGCAGCAGTAGCTAAGTCCTTGAAGGGGGGTTGGGGGATTAGGCAGATGTTTGGAAGGGTGGTTTAGGTGTTTGAAAAGAGAGAGAAGCATGGCTAAAAGTCAGGAGGGGGAAGCAAAGTTCTTTACTGTGACGCTGGCGAGGGTCAGTGGGTCTGTGAAACATTAATGCCCACCACTACTTTCAAGTCTCTGTGATTTCATAAGTGCGTGTGGGGAGAGAGAGAGAGAGAGAGAGAGAGAGAGAGAGAGAGAGAGAGAGAGAGAGAGAGAGAGAGAGAGAGAGAGAGAGAGAGAGACATCCGACGGGCGGACGGACAGACAGACAGACAGAAAAGTATGTTACAACAAAGGATCAAAGGAAAGCCTAGCAAGGTACAACCAGTTTCCAGGGTTGTGAGCAAACCACTGACGTCACACGACCCGAGTCTCCCGTGCCAAACTATACCCAAACTTCGGCAGGCAAGTCACACATAAGCCACACTCACAAGAAAACGGGTATTTTCTCGCGACATTATCCTCCCACTGCGCTCAAGTCGTCATTTGCTCGGTCTTACAGAAATACGAAATGCTCTAAGAATCCTTCCTAATAGCTCTCACATGCATGAACGTGAGGAGGCAACAGGTGGACAGCGGGAGAGTGTGTGGCGTTGGGTTGTGTGTCCTGGACCAGGAGCGGGAGCGGAAGAGGTAATGTCTCCAACTGAGGTGCAAGGAGAATACGAGCGTCACTGACTGGCAGGAGTGTAACATGTGGTATGCAGGAAGTACACGCGTGGGTGGGTGTAGCGTGCGTGGTGCGTGTGGTGGAGGCGTAGGTGGTGAGGGCAATATGGTGTGTGTGTGTGTGTGTGTGTGTGTGTGTGTGTGTGTGTGTGTGTGTGTGTGTGTGTGTGGTGTGGGTGTTGCAGACGTGGGTAGTGAAGGGAGTGCGGCGTCTGTATAGCACAGGTGGGCGTCGGCGGCGGGAGGAGAGCCATCACGTGGGCAGAGAGAGAGAGAGAGAGAGAGAGAGAGAGAGAGAGAGAGAGAGAGAGAGAGAGAGAGAGAGAGAGAGAGAGAGAGAGACAGACAGACAGGCAGAGAGGCGACGTAAAGCTACGAGGTGCCCTGTATCAACTCTCCTCCCTGACTGGGATGAATTATGTGGAGGTGCAGGTGGTGTCGGTGGTTGCGTGTGTGTGTGTGTGTGTGTGTGTGTGTGTGTGTGTGTGTGTGTGTGTGTGTGTGTGTGTGTGTGTGTGTGGCTGGCGACATTGTGCATTATGAAGCACTGGCACGGTTGACTGTCCAGTGCTGAATTTTTGTTAGGGATGATGGTGTTTCGCGGGAGCCCTGATGTGATGCATTATGAAGGTGGTTACGTGAGCACTGGCTGTGTGACTCTTGTTTGTCTGTTATGGAGAGAGAGAGAGAGAGAGAGAGAGAGAGAGAGAGAGAGAGAGAGAGAGAGAGAGAGAGAGAGAGAGAGAGAGGAGTCTTTTACACTCGCGTTGACCCAATATCTAATAATTATCTCTAAAAACCTTGTAAAAAATATTCTAAGCACACGGGGGCGTGTTGGTCGGCCCGCCTGGGTATAGGACCTGCAAATCCTTCACTCCGTAACATTTCTGAAGTCAGGATATAGCTTCATCCCTGACATAAGCTTTACAGACGTGTGTACACCCCAGTTGGCAATGACTGCTGATATCAAGAAATACTAACGTAAGTAAAATGACCATAAACAAGAACATTAACATGACAAAGATGACATATTGTATTGGAATGAATGAAATCAAATAAGTCAAGACACGTTGCCATGAAGCATCGCAAAGTGTCATCATATAGCGGAGAAACGCCGAACAGTGCCGAGAATGACATACAGGCGAGGATGATATACACAGCGAGAATGGTTTATAGCGAGGATGATGTATATAACGAGAATGATATACGGCAAGGATAACGCATACAGCAAGAATGATATATAGAGAGAACGATGAACATTACTAGGATGATATACTACAAAGATAATACACAAGAAGAATGATATATAGCGAGAATGATAGATAGTGAGAATGATGTACACAGCGAGAATGAGACTTCATAACAGACTAAAGTCCTCAAAAAAAAAAAATCTGCGAACGGAAACACCTACAGAGATAAAGATACTGGCCAGTTACAACAGAGTAAAATAACAAATGTAAAGATAGACAGCGACACAGCCACGATTTCCCAGAGATGTACAGTGGCTAAAACCACTGGTGAGGACAGAGGGGTGGAAGATATAGAGTCGAGTCGGCCCTTGTGCATACTGCCGCTGGTTCCGGTTGTCAAACACTGGGCTAATGGGCGGCCGTGTGTCTCCCGGGCCATTTATCCTGCTCTCTCTTGTGGGCGTCTGTGTACCCTGTGTCTTGGGGCACTGGACCGGACAAGGAGTTAGTGGGAGGAGGCGTCTTAGGTGGGCGAGGAGGAGGAGAGGGGGACGAAGAAATGGCATGGATCATAAAGAGCCGTGTGGAGAGTTTTAACACCCGGTGTTGTGACTAAGAGAGACATGATGCCCGTCGAAATACTATAATGAACTTTGACGAACGTCAAGATCAGACTGGGGAGTTTGGTTTGGGTATGGCTGGGTCACTGAAGGGAACAAAGACCCAGAGTACCTCATATAATCAGCTAAGGTTACGTGACATAATCAGTGAAGTAATCGTAAGAGGATTAAGAACTAACGACTCAGGGGACGGGAGCGCAAACTTGTATACGAGGAGACGAGACAAAGACATCAGGGAGGAGAGTTGGTGATACAGAAATGGTGTAGAGACGAAGGATCCCAGACAATCGGACGATCGTGGCAGGGTACAGAACGCCTTGATCCAGGAGCTGCTGTCGCGTGATAGTCCAGTGTATAAAGTTGTTGGGGTCAGTTGGTGAAGGCGAGTTTATACACCAAAAAAGGACACTGGCGCAGTGATACAGACATATTCTCCGTCTGTGGAAGATACATCGTTCATGTGGCACCACACATGGAGATGATCCACACCGCATTGCCACACAGCAGATCAGTGGAATGGAAATGCATCTACAACGATCCATGACGATTAAAATAAAGTTTAATAAAACAGAACCCGGAAATCCTGTGCTGACGATGAAACAACGCCAGACCTTTCGGTTAAATGAACAGTAATACAATATGCGAGCTCTGATCTTTCCCAGATCTTTCTGCTATTTTTCATTTGGTATTTCTTGAAAACAACAGTACAGATTTCAGTGTTTGCTCATCATCTCTGCAACCTGTATCAAAACGTCCTCGGAAAATGCTTATGCTTAAAGAAAAAAAGCAGAGAAATTCTCCATCAACGTGGACGGAGAGAGATCAATATCCTTTTGAAGCTGGGCAAACAATGAATTATTGTTCCCACAGTCCTAAAGTACTGTATTTATCATCACTCAAACACTATCGTAACGTAGTCACTTTCCTAACACAGTCTTAACGCAAGTAGTTTTCCCTCTAACACTGGTATAACGCTGTCATTTTCGCTCTAACACTATCACAACGTAGTCATCTTCCCCCGTAACACCTCTGTACAGAATTCATTTATCCTTGTAATCTTTCGAAGTTTAAGATCTCGGCAATGTAAACAAACTTCTGGTCTTCAGCACAGCTACCTAAACATTCCGCCAACACTGGAAGTTTGCACACGCTTCATCGTTAACAGAGCAAACGCACTTGAGATTTCCTTGACATAAGCAACAACACACACCCCAGGGTTCCTTTTAATCAACTGTATCAAAACGCACTCTATCCTCCTCCTCCTCCAACACCTGCCAAACCCGATGGAAACAAATTGCACCCAGCGTCAGAACAGGAGCGCGGGCGGCCAATAACCCCGGAGGATAAACAATTATTAAGCTGGACCGTAACGCGTCCATTACGTTAATTACATTAACTACACTCCTGACGGCGCCAACGCCAACGCCCCACACCTGAACCAACCGCCGTTATTGGTCCTCCCGTCCCCCAATGTCTTTCACCCAGCGACAGAGTAAAGAAAACATAGACACGAATGCCTTTCCATTCCTGGGGCAATGGTTCCTTTAATTTGTCACGATCCGTCAGTCAGAATGTCTTTGGACCGTACAAACACTACCGCGAGGGCATATATTTCCATCTATAGCAGATGGCAAGCTGGGTCTTGGTCGGGACTGATTGTTACATGTTGTCAGTCTTTGATGTCTACGGAATTTCGATCGTTACTCGTCTGACAGTATTACGGGCTACAATACCCTTTATCCTCGATCTCTCAACCATTCTTAGTGCACTCGTACTCCAAAATCAGTGTTCAACCAGCTCCTAATTCGCCATCGTCTACTCAAAGAGGCAGGAATGTATATGGATTACCTTCTTTAGATCACCATATATGATGAGCCTACCGTTCACAATAAACCTTCAATTCAGACTAACATCTAAATTATAACACCATCAGCGTTACATAATTCAAGACTCGTTCGGGCTTACTCTAAATCTATCTTTCTAATTCTGCCAGGTTCTCCCTGTCATTCTGCATGTGTAGTTCCTAATCCAAATATTCTCACCTGCCACTACACTTCCGGTGAACTGCCACTGGCAATCCATTCTTCTCCATTAGAAAATTCCCAGTGTCCTCAGGTCAATACACTGTAGTACCTCTCAGTCAGCTCTGTGCCTAATTGTGTGTGTGTGTGTGTGTGTGTGTGTGTGTGTATTAAAGTGCATGTGAAGCTCATTCATTACTTCGTTGTTTATTATCATTACATATTCTGCTGTTCTTCGAAGTCTACTTGCAACACGGACGACACACACACACACGCAGACACACAACCTCAAACCTCTTTTTTCATTCTTCGTCAGAGAATTTTTTTGCTTGTCCGTAAATCAATCAATCGTTTCCTCATTTCCTCATATCCAACCACAGTCATTCTCATTTCTTATTCAAAGTTTTCCCTGAGAGCGTCGCGGCATGTATGTGCGTCGGGCTGATGGTTTACCCTTCCAACAAGCACAACTCCTCCCCAGACAATAGCAACGATTTACCCAGTAATTCCAACCACTGGTCGTCAATTCCCACATTTTACTTCTCGTGTCCTCCGTTCCCTGGAATAAATTCTTTCCTAAAGGAATTTCATTGTCATGCGAGCCCCTCCCCTACCCGGGGCGATGTGTCACTAGTGTCTTAATGGTTATGTCTTTCCGTGTGTGTGTGTGTGTGTGTGTGTGTGTGTGTGGTGAGTGACGGCGTTGTTCGTTCTTGTGCAATATCTTATTGTGTTTTGTTGATGCGATTCTGTTTGTCTCTGTCGTATTATTTCAGGTCTCTGGTTATTTTTGATGATATTTAGGGTTAACATTATTTTCTGGTAGTCACAGATTTCTATTAAATAAGATTATCATTTCACATATTTTCCTTTTTCTCTCTCACTGTGTCACTGACACCCCCACGTGCATTTCTTAACCTTACGCTCGATATTGTGTCATGGTATCGTATGCTGGCGCCAGTTCAGTGTCAGTTACTTGATTTTGTTGCTCACTCATCACACTCAGCCTTACTCCCCACCACAAGAAGGGGCAGGAGGTTTGGGTAGGGAGGGGGATATCTTCATACGTCCGTCGGCGTCTGTGCGTACCGCTGTGCGCACGCGCCTGCCAAGCGGACTACATACGACAAAGCAAACCCGTCCAGGAAGCGCGTCCGCCTGCAGCCGTGTGTGCGTGCACAGCAGACATTAACGTACGTGTGATTAGCGAAGCAATCGATGTTTTTCATCTCGGTTGAGTATACTAAAGATTTTTTTTTTCCCTTCTTTCCTGAAGAGCACAGGTGCCTGAAGCATGTTGTGGACCGCCTTTGCAGACACGTCAGCCATGGGGTGAAGTTATGCACAGGGCCAAAGGTTGTTGCTATTTTTTTTCGTCTTGTTATTTACAATATTCTTTTGTGCTCTGGTGTACAAGTAACTTCAGTCTTATATACAGCGTTTGCTGTTACTTCGTACAGTGTTGTTATTTCTTTTTGTAGCTACTTCCTTGCTTTTGCTGAACCAATCATTATATAATGACTGGTTTTACTCGTCCTTAATTGCCATCTTATTCTAGTAGGTGATAAAAATCTCGGTTTATTTTCCTTACGTACGTACTACCATATCATGGCTTTCAGAATTTCCATTCCAAATTGTGTTACGTTGTGGCTTACGACATAATCAACGGCACCTGTCATTTCATTTCTTGTCATGTGCTTCGTCGAGGAAAGTCTACCATCCACATGACCATTTCTGCCTACTTCCCTTCTTCCTTACGTACACGTGGGTTGCTGGAACTCAATCCAGAAAAACAAACTTCCTTTTCCATCTGTCAAATCTGCTTTATCCCTGGAAACGGGGGAAGTCAAAAACCACCCTCGTCCTTCCGGTGTGTCCTACGAGGTAACCAAACAACGAGCGGGATTGAGTGGGAGCTGGAAACCCGTCCCTCTTGCACTGTGACGTCCCAAAGACATGGAGAGAGAAATGAGTCAAACGAGGATATCCCTCTGAGGGATGAGGATGCGGGTGCCTGGTTGCGTGTGGCTGTACCCAGGACCTAAGCCTATATATACCAACTCGACCCATACGCATGTGGGTGGAACCGGTATGCTACGTCACTGGCCCTAAACAAAGAAAACGTGCTAATACAGGGTTGAGAAAAAAGTGTTCATATACACTTTGTTAACATTTCCTAAACCTTTCCTCACAGTATTCATATCTTCCCTCACAGTATCCATACTTCTCCTCACAGTACCCATACTTCTCCTCACAGCATCCATACCTTCCCTCACAGCATCCATACCTTCCCTCACAGTACCCATACTTCTCCTCACAGTATCCATACCTTCCCTCACAGCATCCATACCTTCCCTCACAGTATCCATACTTCTCCTCACAGTTTCCTTGCACTGAGGGTTCAGGGCCGCGTGACGTCACAAGGCGGCCTACGAGGCCGGGTCAGTTTTTTTAAGTCAAAAGTGAGTATGAAATGAAGGGAGAGACAGTTTCTAAATTTGATAAGGGAAATAGAGTTGAAGGAAGAAGAATGGGGAAAAAAAATGCCAGGGAATGAAGCCTGGGGTTAGTCAACATAATAAAGGGAAAATGAAAGAAAGATTGCCGTAATGTGTCAAGGTAAGTAAGGACGTGAGTTCAGAGTTCTAAAGCTAATTTAGGTCAAAAGTAAAGTAGGATGCAGTGGGCAAGGGATGGATAGTGCGTATGCACCTGGAAGAGAGAGAGAGAGAGAGAGAGAGAGAGAGAGAGAGAGAGAGAGAGAGAGAGAGAGAGAGAGAGAGAGAGAGAGAGAGAGTCAAGATGAAAGCAGTTTATTCTGGGAGGAGTTGAGCGAGTGCTTTGGTAGTTTTAACGCAAGGGGTCAAAATTCTAGTTTTAGGGGATCTGAATGCATGGGTGGATGATGTGAGGATGGTGGATATAACTCGGAGACATGGGTTCCACGGTGTAAATGTAGAGTTATATGCCCAGAGTGGCACGGCGATCGGAAATACATAGTTGAAAACAAATATGGCTAAATATAAATATACATAGTTGAGTAGGGTTGAAGGTCAATGAGAATTTACCTAAAGTTTAGCCAATATTATGAACGTTGAGAATATGATACTCTGCAATTATTCTTTCATAACATAACTTCCAGAGAACAAAGTCTCATGACGTCTTAAAAATGATCAACGAGTATTAATGGTTTATGTGGCGGCTGACGGGAGTGCAAAAGCAAAGCAGCAAACTGGCTTAGAGGAAGAGCAGGTAGAGTGTCTCATTCGTCACTGGTAAAGGCAAAGTGTGAATTTCTGCGATGGTTGGAAAGAGAGGAGTAACGTCCATGTGAAGACAGCAGTGAAAGTTAGTGAGTCTGGAAAAGTGGGCGAGTATGGAATAGTGTGTGAGCCTAGAAGTGACGCCTGTGCGTTGAGACACCAAGACGGATGGAGTGAAGAACGGCACGATGAGAACATGACAATATGGGAATGGAAGGTATTCAGGGTAGCAGTGCTCAAATGTGTGAGTGACGTATATGGCATGCGGAAGGTGAGATCTGAAAGTAGGGGAAATGGAAGTGAAAGGCGGTATGAGGAAGTTAAATTGCTAGAGACAAAAGGGAGCGCTGTATGGACGGTTCCTGCAGGGAAGGAGTGTAAGCGACTGGGAAGAGTACAGGAGAAAGCGGCAGGAGGTTAAGAGACATGTACAGGTGTCAAAATATGAGGGCAAGAGAGATATGGGTGAAAAATATCAAAAAATCTGAGAGAGAATAAGAGAGTGTTCTGAACAGAGATGAACAGTGTGAGGAGAACGAAAGAAGATGTGGGAATGTTAGTGAAGAAAGCGAATGGAAAGCGGTAACACGTAAAGATGTGAGGAAGAGATGGAGCGAGTAGTTTGAAGGACTGCTGATCATGTCATATACCCTGGATGCGAATGTGGGGGTTATTAGAGACGAGGCGATATGCAGAACGTGAGGGAGTCAATTCCCCTGACAAATAATGTCATCATATCCAGGTAACCTAGCTAGCATCTCCTACTGCACCTACCTGAGACCGACAGTCTAGACGTAGTTTTAGAGAGGAAAACTGGTGCAGTTCACCTCATTAAAGGCGTAACCTGATGCAGAAGTTCCCGGGGAAACCCAACGGTTTACTGGCTTTATCTGATGTATGTTTTGTTTGTTCTTTCCGCCCCTGAGGTTCTGTACGTGTGTCTTTATCCCCAGTTGGCTCTCGGTAAGTATTCATTGTCGTCCTGTTTAGTGCTCATCTGGAGGTCAGTCGGGCAGTGGAAAAGTCAGTGAATCAGTCAGTTATTCAGACACTAAAGAACCAGATTAATCAATCAACTACCACAGAGTTAAGTGCCAGTCGGTATTCAGTCATTCAGTCAGTCGCTAGTCAGCCAGTCAATTAGTTAAGTCAGGAATTAGTCAGTCATTTCAGTCAGTCAGCCAATAGTGCGTCAGTCCGTCGCTCGTCATTCGTTCAGTCAGTAGTTATTCGATTAGGGATAAGCCAATCAGCAGTCAATAAGTCAGCATGTGGTCGGACAGTCAGTCTGGCAATCAGTCACTAACCTCGAGTCAGTTGTGTGTATATAAGCATGCGTATTGTTTACGTATATGCGTGCATAACCCTTGTAGACACACACACACACACACACACACACACACACACACACACACACACACACACACGACTGTGACTGTGATTGATGAATGGGTCGTCTGTACCAATATGTTAGTCCCACTGTTATCAAGGTCGGGCCACCACCATAACCCTCCTGCAGCCTCAACCCTCCTACCTCCACGGCTCAGCGAGGCTGATCTCAATCTTCTCGGACTCCTCGCATAGCCTACACTATCTCCTCTAACTGATCTCACCTCCTCTCTAACTGTTCTAACCTTCCCTCTAACTGCTCCAACTTCCTCTTTGAGTGCCCTCACCTCATCTCTAACTGTTATCACTTCCTGCAACGGGATATAAGACGGAAACATCTCGCTGATAATCTCTTTTCTTTTCAGTGATACAAAGAACCCAACTCAGAGAAGGGAGCCGAGAGACGAGAAGTATGATGAACGAGAACATAAAGGGAAGAAAAGCGTCGAGTTTAGACACAGAGAGGGTTAGCAGAAAGGGCAGGAGGTGAGAGGGTGGGATGAAGTGGGCAGACTGCGAAGAAAAAGGGCTGGTAAGACGCACAGAAAGTGTCGAGAGATAGAATGAGATGGAACAAAGAGGGAAGGGGACAGGCTCGGCAGGGTAGAGGAGATGGGTGAATGGCAAGTTTGATATGGAACTATACAGAGGGAGGAAGCGCGGACCGAGGTGATATAATAGGAAGGAGCATACAACAGAGGGACAGGGTGGAAGGAAATATCTTATCAGAGGGTTAGGAGAGGTAGAACGTGAGAGTAGATTAGATGGAAGGGGTACGATACGGTAGAAGTAGAATGAAGAAAAAAGAGTAGGGTTAGGTGGAGTAAGTAGTGTGGGACAGAGTGAGAAAGATGAGGTATAGAGAGAGAGAGAGTATGATGAGGGTGAGGGGTCAGAGTGGGGTGGAGGGAGTGGGAAGTGGTGCAGGATAGGATGAAAGTAGGTGGAACGGGATGGGACGGTGGAAAGGGAATGGGTGATACAGAGAGAGAGAGAGAGAGAGAGAGAGAGAGAGAGAGAGAGAGAGAGAGAGAGAGAGAGAGAGAGAGAGAGAGAGAGAGAGTGTGTGTGTGTTTGTGTATGTGTGTCAGCCACGCAAGTCGAGACGCTCAGTGTACGACTTGTCACAGGTAGCAGACAGATAAGGGTACGGAGACACTGAGGAGAAAGAGAGACACGCCACGATGAAAACAGGGCGACAAAGAAAGGAAAGTGGGAAAATTTGGACCTGGACGAGAAAGCACGAACGGTGGAGAACTGATAAGGAGATAATGAAACTTGGAGAGGCGCTTGATGAAGGCAGCTGTTGGCCTTAATTAAAACCCATGGGATGTACTGGAAGGACTCTCGCTCACTAACTCGTCATGTACACATCGTGAATCTTACTGGTCAGCCAGGTTGCATAATCCAAGGCACCTCCCTCAAGATCAAAACCATAAGGAAGAGAAGACAGTAGTGTCCATCGGCAAGCTCAAGAGTCATACTGAAAAGGATGGCTCGGGGAAAGAGGAAATCGGATGACGCTCTTGGCCCCCTACTCGAACGCGTCCCGGTACCGCATAGATGGTTGGTATGTCACTACGGCATGCTGGGAACCTGCGGACCCACACGTGGGAGATGAACTTGCTACTCACGAAATGCCCGGATGAATTACCGGAGCAACGAGCTCGTGGAGTTGTTAATCCTTTGACAGAGTGTCTGGCTGATCAGAAACTCCCATTTCCGTCGGGGCCACAAGTTATATATGAAAGCTAATCGCACGAGACTGCGAACGGCATATCGACAGATGATGATTAATTCACTTGGAAATCTATTCTAAGAAACAGGAATATCAATCATCACAGAAAACCAGCGTGTTAAACTGTCATATATGATTACCAAGGGGGGGGCTCTAGTTAATCAGGAACGCTGGTTCTCATGATATAAAGATAAAACGAAACGACAAATGCTCGCACACGATTCTTAATTCCTCATGATCACAACACTCTCAGTCTACCTCACTGGTGCCTACTTCAGAACTGTTCATAAACTAAAGCTTCAGTTTTCAGAGCGAATAACTCGGCACAGTTCTGAGGCGACTCACAGTCCACATATATGTTCCACGCAACGCGCCAATCTTTACGGACCCGGGTCCGAATTCCGGACATTGTCTAGTGCTGCGGGGGAGTCTGTCTGCCTGTGACTCCGTGTAAGGTGTCAGTCAGGCTCGCCATCTAAAGCTGGCTGAAGAGAATGTAGGATGGCTGCTAGGTAGCGTAACTGGAGAGAGAGAGAGAGAGGGGGAGATATCAGGGGCAGGCAAATAGTAGACTCGTAGTTTCACACTTGGGCGTTCACACAGCTTACGTAGGTTACGGCAGAACGAAGATTCTTGCTGGGCGATATTTTGCTGTCGCGACGCGGTTGACTGCACCAGTCGGAGATGGGAATAAGGTTGGTTAACTGGCAGGTTGAATGGTTGGTTGGACTCGAGAGCCTACCAGTCCTACCGTCCCTTACCTTGCAGGATGTGCGCTGGACGACGAGGCAAAGAGTGATAACGACTGACACATTCCTGGGGTTCCTCCGACTTCGTCATCATCAGTGAGAATTATGCACACAAAAAATGAGTCATGTTCGAGTCATTATGACGACGCTTCAAGGCGCGCTGTCATTATCATGTTAAAAGTAAAATCTATGACAGGATATGTATTTCCTGGTTGGTACTCCACTGAGGATTAAGGACATGGGGAAAATATGTAATGTTATGTGCAAAATCACATTAGAATATTCATGAGACTGATCCATTAATTTATTTGGCATTTGCATACATTACAAGCAAATTTGTAATAATTCATATGCACATGAAATGGGCTTACTGGAATGAAAGAACATCATACAATTACTGAGGCGGTATCATCGAATTTAAACGTATTTGTCGGGTTGAAGACTATGGTTGGAGCATTATGTAGTTACTGAGGCCGTATCATCGTATTCAAACGCATTTGTCAGGTTATAGACTATGGTTCAAGCTAGTACTGATTACATTTCTCAAAAAAAAAAAACAATCATTATCGTGTATGTCCTCATGCGAAAGCAGAAAATCTTCCTTCGAAAAAAGAAACGAGAGAGAGAGAGAGAGAGAGAGAGAGAGAGAGAGAGAGAGAGAGAGAGAGAGAGAGAGAGAGAGAGAGAGAGAGAGAGAGAGAGAGAGAACTGTGACATGAAAAGCCAAAGAGCTGATAAAAACTGGAATGCCTTATATATACTTACATACGAATAACCGCAGAATATTTCAGAAAATTTACATATCGGGGATAGAATTCCTATACTCTCCTCTATCATTTCCTTGGTCTGGAGGATCTACAGCTGCAACACGTAAAGAGAATGAATGGCTTGTCAGGGAGGCGTTGGTAACCGACCATCGAGCTCAAGAGGGCCATGAAGGGTGAACTATAAGGGATCAAAGTTACCACCCAGTCGGGACATTACATCGTTAATAAGCACCACCAGCTTGAATCTGGACTAAGCAAAACACAGCTGCAAGTGTTGACTCTGGTTGCCCGAGTTACAAGTATGAGGGAAATGTACAACCATGACCCAGATCTTTGGACATGGCAATCAAACAAAAATAACATGATTGCCACAAAAATAAAGGAAAAGCATAGCAGATGTTCGTAGTAATGTAAAGCAAACTTACGTTTCAATCTCGGTTAAGAGCTGGAAATCAAATCCAGGAGCGACCATGACCACGATGGGTCACTTTAGATTTAACTCTGAACAGCCTCATTCATTAGCAACATTGCACGATGATCCGGTCTGCTGCATTCCTGAACATCCTTTCCAACTCATGCCAGTGGAGGTCCTTGTAGCATAGTGTATACTTGCATCATATTTCCACAAGTATTCAGCCTGTATACATCTCTCCCTTAATTAATCTTATGATCAGTGTTCACTTGATCAAGACAAACAAGACTTTCATGACACCTACATACAAGGCTTTAATCTGTCACCTGGTGGTATTATGCTGGTTATTCACAACACATTTGAAGTAGATGGGCTGACGCATCTCGGTGTTTTTTACTCGTCTACATTTCTTTGAATACTGCCTCTGTCCACAAACTGACTGAGTTTCTTAAGCCAACACGCAACAACTGCAATATTAACAGGTGCAGACAGTAAAAGACAAGTGCACCACATTATTCGCCTGAGCATTATGTCGTTCATCAACCATTCATGTGGTATTGGTGACGAGTGAATCATTATAGACTGAAAATATCGTCAAATATTTTTGGGGAGGAAAACATGAGACTTTTAATTCGTTAAACATCTGTTGAACAATGACGAAAACACTGGTGCGCTCGTCCAACACGTCAAGATTTAACCCACTTTCGTCACTGATCTCATTCATCACCGAGCGTAGGGCTCATCTTCCTCTCGTGGCTTTTACTCCTACAGAAGAGCTGGTCATCACGATGTACCCTGCCATGCAGGGGATGCTGTGGCCTAGCACAGCTCAGCACGGCCCAGCATGGGTTAGCACTGCTCAGCATGGTCCATCACAGATCAGCACAGCACCATGTGGCCCAGCATGGATTAGCACACCTCAGCACGGTCCAGCACAGCACAGCACGATCGAACACAACTCAGCACAGCTCATCACGGCCCAGCATGGGTCAGCACAGCATGATCTAACACAACCCAGGACTGAACCCTTCGCCACATGCGGCAGATACAGACAACTCCTCCCGCACCCCATCCCCACACCAGCCAGGGTCGTCCTGTAATAACTCTCGCAACTCCTCACCACACCCGCGTTTATAGGTCGAGTCTTCGATGACCGTAAAAACTTTTAATTTTTCTTATATTGGTTCTTCCCTTTCCTTACCCCCCCCTCTCCCTCCGTCCCTCCATCTATTTCCATCCCAATCCTTGGCTTGACCCATAGTTAGTTAGTATATTGACAAAAGTAATAGTACAATAACATAATAGGCATATAAATAATAGTACAATAATAGGCACAAAAATGATAGCACAACAACATAATATGCACACAAATAATAGAACAATAACATAACATGCACAAAAAATACTGGTACAATAACATAATAGGCATAAAAATAATAGTACAATAACATAATAGGCAAGCACATTTTTCCATGATTTTTGTCCAAACAACAATTTTTACACTTAAGCTCCAATGTACTTGAGTTTCGTTACTGAGAGCAGACAATCATAACATGAGACGGGGCAACATAAGTATAAAATACTCTCCCCGTAACACACACACACACACACACACACACACACACACATATACGCCTGACTACGTCAGCCACTCCTGAGGTAGGAACGTTGCAACAAAATAAGCATTCATCCTAAAAGCAAGCGACAATTGCTATGTTACTTCCATCGCTCGAGTTAACAGGGGGAGGAGGAAGAAGCGGTGGCGGTGGTAAGGGAGAGTATGGTGGCCAGGGAGAGAGTGGTAGTGGTGAGGGAGGGAGGGTGTGGCAGACAGAGAGAGCGAGGGGGAGTGGCGGTGTTGGGGGAGAGTGAGGCAACCAGGTCGGGAGGGACGTGGTGGAGGTAAGGGAAGGATGAACAGATGGTGGAAGAGCATGGTGATGGTGAGGGACGGAGCGTGGGTATGGCAGCTCGACGCACGAGCGAGTGGAAGAGGAGGTCCCAGAGGCTGGGAGCCCGATGGTATATATATGTTTATTCCACATTTGTCGTTGTCCGCCTCAGACAGCCATAGCGGGTGTGGGAGGTGTGGGGGAATGCCAAAAGCACGGCCAAATATCTAAGCTGGAGAGATTATGGAGATCTGTCTCTCTGTTTCTCCTCCCGCCGCTAATCTAATCATGTTTTGCATCTGCTTAACTCTCTCTCTCTCTCTCTCTCTCTCTCTCTCTCTCTCTCTCTCTCTCTCTCTCTCTCTCTCTCTCTCGTCTCCCCCTCTGAAGAGAGGCACACTATCCCCCCGAAGCTGTGGACGTATTTTTCCAGACCAGCTACAGCAGTTAAGAAAGATACCTGCATCCCTTGGGTACACTTTATCAGAAGTAGCCAATGCCAACACAGCTGGATAAGATTTCTGTATAGCGATTGGTCGAGAGCCTGCAACGGTACTTTCAGTCTTACCCTCCGGATACTTCCCGTTTCCAGGAATCGAGGAATAAATCTTAAATATTATGGGTTATTCCAAGTGTATAAATAAAAGAACATTTTTCTTCAATCATTCACTGTATAACTTAAAGAGAAAACCAAACTAAACCTTGTGAACCGTGTACAACTTGCTAGTGTTTTCACAACAGGTATTTTACCAGATCTCGCGAATACGATGGTTTTAAGTAAACGAACAAATCTGGGAATTCATACACAATTAGCGTTCCCGGTCGTGACGCATTCATGGGCCGCCCTGTGTCGAGCGCATAGGTTCGAATCCTGGGCGGGGCAGTCGGTCCACAGTCAACCCAGCTGTTCATCCATTCCTAGGGGTTGGTCGATTAAATGGGTACCTGGGTCAGGGTAGGGTATATACATATATAAAAAAATATATAAATATTTTTTCCCTGGGGATAGGGGAGAAAGAATACTTCCCACGTATTCCCTGCGTGTCGTAGAAGGCGACTAAAAGGGAAGGGAGCGGGGGGCTGGAAATCCTCCCCTCTCGTTTTTTTTTTTTTTTTTTTTTTTTTTTTTTTTTTTTTTTTTTTTAATTTTCCAAAAGAAGGAAGAGAGAAGAGGGCCAGGTGAGGATATTCCCTCAAAGGCCCAGTCCTCTGTTCTTAACGCTACCTCGCTATCGCGGGAAATGGCGAATAGTATGAAAAAAAAAAATTATATATATATATATATATATATATATATATATATGTATATATATATATATATATATATATATATATATATATATATACATATCCCTGGGGATAGGGGATTAAGAATACTTCTCACGTATTCCCTGCGTGTCGTAGAAGGCGACTAAAAGGGGAGGGAGCGGGGGGCTGGAAATCCTCCCCTCTCGTTTTTTTTTTTTTTTTTTTTTTTTTTTTTTTTTTCCAAAAGAAGGAACAGAGGGGGCCAGGTGAGGATATTCCAAAAAAGGCCCAGTCCTCTGTTCTTAACGCTACCTCGCTAACGTGGGAAATGGCGAATAGTTTGAAAAAAAAAAAAAAAAAAAAATATATATATATATATATATAGAGAGAGAGAGAGAGAGAGAGAGAGAGAGAGAGAGAGAGCGTTATTTGGGATGGCCTTAATTAGGGCCACAGCTGCCCGTGCCGTCTCAACTAACACAAAAAAATAATCAAGATTAACGACCGATTTAATCATAAATTGATGTTAAGAATGGGATCTCTCTCTCTCTCTCTCTCTCTCTCTCTCTCTCCACACATACACACACACACACACACAGCCAGCAGCCCCATACCACTACTCAGTCCAAAGTTAAGTGGACACGGCATTACCCTGTTTTGCTCAGCGATGGTAGCACACGTCTGAGGCCGCACTTCGAGGCAAATAACCACCCGACCATTTCACCCCCGGAAAACTGACCCTTAGCAAGCCATCAGGGCGGGAGTATCGAAGTTCGTATCCGTGAGTTCGTGTAAGATATGGCCTCTGGTGGAACCAGGTCACCTCTGTGAACATTGCCAAGTTCAAAAATCTTTTTTTTTTTCCCTAAAGAACGATCGATTCAAAGCTTATCGTAGGCTTTAGGTCATTGATTTCGTATTCAGTTACACTACACATCTTTAAAAGGCCTTCTAATCACGTTACTGAACGTAAGAGTCATCCATTGAACGAATTGAACGCCCGAGGTGCCTGTAATATTCGATTTTCCATATCTTGCTACAAATAAGCTTCCCACTGGAGTGTCATATTCGGACTTTCCTAATATCTTCGCAGAAGTTGAGAGACAAACGCAATCAAGGACATCTGAAAATCAGCGGGAAAACCAATAATAATCACAAAGTTTACAGTTGGTTTTAAAAGGTACAAATGAAATTTAATCAGATTTCCATGCTCACGTTTCGATAGTGCTTCTGCAGCTTCTCATTCGAATCTACCAACAGTGTTGTACCACCAGCAAAGAGCAAATGACTCACTACCCAGGCCCTCTCATCGCCGGCAGACTGCATGCATACTCGCCCCTCTCTCCAAGACTCGTATTTACCACCCTCTTCACCCCATCCATAAACAAATTAAATAACCATGGTGACATCACCCACTCCTACCGCAGACCACCCTTCACGTGAAACTATTCACCCTCCTCTCCTCCTACTCGTACACATGCTTTTCACCCCTGATACAAAACTTCTCACTGCTTCTAGCAACTTTCCACCTCCACAAACGAGTAATTCAACTTCATATGCAAGACAATCGAGCGTGTAAATCTATAGTAAAAAAAAAAAAAAGGCAAAATTTCAAGAACAAAATCATACGGTTCACTAATGACACTGAAACATCAAATTCAAACAACCAGGCATTCTCAAACTAGACCTAATAAAACCAACAAAAACACGATAACTCTAAAGACACTTCAACCTTACCTACCTGTGTTGGGTATGTTCCTGTGGGACCCGAGGATACTCCCGTATAAACACTTCACTGTCAACACCTCCCGTATGAACAGAACACTTCAGTCAACACTTCCCGTATGAACACTTCACTGTCAGAGGAGCTACTGGCCAACGAGAATAAACATTCTCAGCCGTGAGTACGAATTGCTCAGAATGGTCGTTTGGTGATCGAGGCAAGCGGTTCGTTCTAGCTCATAGATGCATGTCCTCGAGGTTTGTCTATGTCTTACCAACACACAGAGGCGTTACGACTACTGCACTTGTACTCGTGAATAAATAAGGCGACTGCAACTCTCCTGATATACGCTCTCGAACTTAAAGAAAAAAAAATCATTGGCTCGCGTCTGATTGTTTGCTTTCTCCATGAACGATACTTCACGTTAATGTAACCATAAAATTCGAGCAAAAGAGTGGTCAGTCGCTTACGGGGCGAACAACTGCCTCTCCCACGAAACAGAAGAGGGAAACAGACTATAACCCAAGGCACAGCTGGTGACTTTACTGACTTAATGTTTTACCTGACCTAGTAGCACTCGTCCGAACGCTCCTATATTGGGCTAACACACACCCTCCGCCACCTGCCGCTCTCTCTACCAAACTGCCCAACAACACACACCCTCCCTCACCAACACCACGCCCTACCAATCTGGCCACCACACCCTCCCTCACCTTTACCACCACCATTCCCTAACTCCCTGGCTACCACGTTCTCTCTTCCTGGCCACAATACCTTCCCCTACCACCACCACTCCCTCCCAACTACACCCTACATTTTCTACGGTTAGCAGTGCGCAAGCCTTACGGGTATTCTTGTCAAATTTTCGTCGAAAGTAGAGGCATTCCCTTCCTGGCCATCACAAACTCCCTCAGCACCACCTCGCCCTCCTTCCCTGGCTACTATCACCATCACACCCTCCATCCCTCACCATCACACCCTCCACAGCGAAATATAACACTGTCCCGTGTCTTAACCACTCACCCCCGCTATTTCCCTCCTTATACTTCCATACTGCAGGAACAACCTTCCCTCTCAGCAATAATATGGCATAATATTTTCCCGGAAATATACATAATCTTAGTAGCAACTAGTTTCTACCTAGCAGAGGAAATGGATAAATTATCATCATTATTAATGTCAGTTGCACACAGGAGTCAGCGACCGTGGTTGTGGCAGCTTCCCTGCCTTTTACAAACACTGGAGCGCAATATTTATAGAATATATAAACATTAATAAAACGAAAAGGGAAATCTGCTCATTTGCAAAGTTTTAAATTTTTGTCAACGATTTTTAGTTCCGTGGGGAAACGTGGGCGGAAACGCTTGCCACTAATAAACCCTCAGGGTATGTATCATGTACTCAGATTACAGAAATTCAGTCAGATTTTTAGATTCGCTATCACCTCTTCAAGCTATAAACTAACATCAGGGGCAAATGATATACAAAGGCGAATACACCACGTGTCACTGCTGAGCGAGCCAGGGTAGCCCAGGTTGCGGGAAATGTGCGTGGCAGGATGACGACAGACACTGCCAATCGGACAGGGGTTTATAACAGTGAAACCCGCGGTTGACAAGTGGATCACGCTATGGTTGATGGAGGGAAGGGTGGTGAGCAGGTTCGGCAGCGGTAGACCCTTGTATTACTCACAGTATATAAAAGGATGAGTGGATTTTAGCCGGGCCAGTGACGGGAGGGGTACAGTGAACGCATGATCGACAGCCACCCTCACTCATACCACGAGACGATGCTTGCACGAGAACAATCGTCCTTTGCCACGTGCCAGGACATGAGGGCGGACTGACTCCAACGAACGAGTAAGGCTCAGCCTTGGCTTTCCACCTCTACACCTTCCCATCGACTCTGACCACAGGAAAAATTGTGATTTTCTTTTTCTTTAACAGATGAGAAGTAATCCTGACCTGTGGATCTGGGCAACGCCAGGCATCTCCAGGAAGGACGGACGTGTGTGGTGGGTAGGGTGTGTGGGCGTATGTTGATTGACGGAAAGAAAGAGAAATAGAAATACGAGAGAAACTGCAGGAGAGAAACAGAATTATGAAAGAAACTGGAGAAACAGCGTGTCTCCCCCTCTGCGAAGGGAGTCATGGCGAGAATGACAGTAATAATAAGACACACCAAGAGAATAAGTCTCCCTATAAAAAAAAACACATTACCAAACGTATAATAATGAACGACTACATATTGCAATATTTTGCCTATCATTTCTACCTTACGTTTACGCTGTCTTTTTCTCTATCAAACTCCTTGAATGAATAAAGCGCTGATAACACTCCATCTCTCTTCATGAAACCATTACTTACGACAAAGAAAAAAAAAGAATCACACATATCAGACACATTTGGAGTATAATGTTATTAGCATCCGACAACACGATTATTCAATGTAGCTGTGAGAATAATGTTTCACATAATAATCAACTTACTGTATCCAATTAGAGCAGGCGCCTCTGCCGAGGTCCCGGAGCCGTATATAATATACACATCCACCTTTCCAAGGTGTACAACACACGGGAACGGATAAACACATACCTGGAAGAGATAACAAGACTAGTTAGTACTCACACTCAACCTATAGAGAGATTAAAGTTATCTAGTTCACATCTAAAAGTGCAAACGGGCAGGTATACATGCGCACGCACGCACACACGGCCTTATAAGAGTACGTCCGTACGTACACACACACACACACACACACACACACACACACAAACAGCAGGAGGAAAGTCATAAAGGTCATGTGACTCGCATGACTGGCAAAAACTTGCATTTTTCACCCCTCTCGGAAGAAAGCTGTTTCGTAGCCTCCTATTTTCTTTTTTTTTCTCTCTTTCGAATTCGTTCGACACAAAAGGTGATGGAAAGACAAAAGTCCACAGGAAAAAGAAATGTAACTTTGTTAAAGTGAATAAAAGGTATCTATCATCGCATGGCTCACTGAAAACGATGTGACGCGTGACTTTGAGAATATGACAGGCATGACATCTCTGGCCGAGAATGAGGCTAACCAAGTCTCCAAACAAGTACGTCAAAAACAGGTGAATAACAACCGCCGCAATTGGTGGGTGTATCCTCCCAATGCTGACTCTAAATTTCAGAATATAATTGTAATGTCAAGACTCGTTTAACCGAGTGGAAAGAAACCTTGATATCATTATTCGACATCCGTGAAACAATGAGGCCGTCATTTGAAAAACAAAAATCTTGTTTATGCCTGGCGAGTTCACAAGTCTTTTCTGACATTAACCTCACTGTTTACTCACTCGTTCAGTGCAAGTTGTCCCTCCCGTTCTGTTGTTGGGAAATCTCCGAGTAAGCAAGCGGGTAATTCTCGAGTGTACTGGTGAAAACCATCGTTATCTCTAACAAGACTTCCCATGACCAATTACACCACACTAGACACACAGTTTGAAAACAGGGTTATTGTGAGGAGGTTCTCAACAAAAATTCTTTCATTTTTAATCTTCACATGTAGATTCTATCCCTTGAATAAGGCGTCAACCAATAAAACTCATGAATAAAGGGTAATTTTGTAAGTCTCTCCTTCCCTCTGTGATCCGTAAGTGCACTTAAATAGTTTGGTCATATGGAGAAGATAAATGAGGAGAGACTGACTAAGAGGATGTACGTGTCAGAGGCAGAGAGAACAAGGAGAAGGAAGAGAGCGAGGACGAGATAGAAGGATTGAACGTGCAGCTGAGTGTGAGACGTGCATGGGATGGCGCGGATTGGAGTAATGTGATATACTGGGGGGCGACGTGCTCTCTCAGTGTCCTGAAACAAGGCATTTAAAGCGATCATGGAAATGTCTGTGAGGCTTAGTTGTGGATAGAGGGATCTGGTGTTGGTACATCATACACGACAGCTGCAATGGATGTGATCAGATGAAATTTCCCTTATTTGTCTGTTTCTGGCGGTACCTTGATACATGGGAAAAGAAGAACCTCTTCATCTTTACCTGCACTTGATTCATCTTCATTTTCCTGGTCCCACTCGACTATCACTCTTCTCCTGAGAAAATACTGTCGCACAAAGTCCATCTTCACATTTTCTTGTCTAGCTTAAAATTTTACATTCTTGTTACAGAGTCTCGATTTCAAAACCTGTTTTGTATTGAACTCAATTAGTTCCCCGAATAGTGTCTGTGTGGTTATCATGTCCTCATTTCCTACTTTCTTTCAGTGAAGGTAGAGGTAGATCTGTCCACCAGCCATCGTGATCCATCCACCCAGCACACCTACCCTCGTAACCCGACACCACTTGGTAGAATGAGGCGTTAACGGAGACTGAGAGCGTGAGAAGGATAACATATGATACAGCAAACACCAGACATTGCCAGGGGCATACATCAACCTGATGAAAGACACAGACGAACAATCGCCAGGAGAGAGAGGAATGACCTTTAAGAATAATGAGGGTGAAGCTCACGGAAGCGAATTCATCATTTCCCAGACATAGATCCCGTGCAGCAGCAACACCTACGCCACCGTATGAGCAATAAATCCAAAACAGAGAACACCTGCCTAGCGGTAGAATAGAGAATAGTGGCAAAAAACTAGCTAATCTTTATTGCAGCATTAGATACATTTTAGACTACCATTATGAAATTTGATTCCATGTCAGTAATACATATAATAAAGTGAATATTGAAGCCCGAGATAAAGCTGTTTCCTATATATACTTAAGAAACTACTGATATTTGATTTTGATCACGACAGATAGACAAGCAGGAAGGATGAAGACACGACAGCTACAGCCTTTCTCACACAGTTAAGACGAAATCTACCACACCTCGATTCTACGAACGGGCAATATTCTAAAGTTCCAATTTACATTTTGGAAAAGAACCGAGTGATCAAAGTCTCGTTTAGTCGGCTGTCTGTGACAGTAGCCAGATGCTGTTTCCATTCTGGTGTGGTAAATAAATAATCACTATCAGGAATTCATGTTATGTTCATAACGATCCCAACGAATGTTCTTTTCTGCTTTGATTAAGAGAGAAGAAAAGTTCACGACGCCAACTTCTGCACGTTTTTAAGACTTAGGCACGTTGGATGCTCTGCCAATTTCTTCGTCCTGCCTGAAGCTAACCATAAGCAAACTACTGCCCTGACAATGTAGATCATCATCCCTCACCTAACACCGCAACAATGTCATACGCACTTATATACACTTCCTGTGTGATATTTGAGGGTCATGCAAAACCATGATATACTAGTATTCAGAAACAAACGTTAAATGACAAGTTAATCAAGTTCTTACAACTTTTTCATTCTAATATTTCCTGTTCGTGACAGCGGTGGCTGCGGGGATCGGCAGTGCGAACCGTGATGCGGAACAAATAACGAAAAAGACGAACGGAAAATATCTAAATTCCTTTCAATAATAAAAAGAAATAATCATCCAACAGAGATTTAGGGTGTCGAAAACCGGTCCTGGGCATCACCTGAGCCAGAAGGGAGGCGACACTATCCCTAGTATGTCTTCCTTCCTCAAGTCTCACTTTCTGGAGAAGGTTATCTGCGCTGGCGTTCAAGTCATCCTCCTCCTCCTCCTCCGAGTCACCACGTGAGGTAAGGCTTTTCCTCCGTCCGGGTCTCGATGAAGAGTGTCAATCACAACACTGCCATCCAGAAGGCTTGTTTGTACACGACGACACGGGTCTTCCCGCGTTTTTCGAAACTTAAGAGAAAAAAAGAAATATTGAGGGCATTGTGCACAAAGCATCTTCTTCCCCACGGTGAGGAGGGGGAGCCAGGGAGAAAATTCTTTATCCCAGTCGAATTACACATGGAAGAAGAAGAGTTGACACTGGGATAAAAATCATTTCTGGAAGACTTTTAAGACCCACCAATAATGACCGACCGAGAGAAACCTAGATAAAAAAAAATCTTTTATACAATTTCTTTTCTAAATTGTTGTTTTGTAATGTTATATATACAGAATTAGATCGCAATCTGTGTTATCATTTCCACTCGGAGTGCAAAGCTATATCATCTTAAAATTTATCATAATCAAATAAAAAATCATTTCTGGAAATCTCAGTTGTCAAATTTCAGTTAACATACTAGTGACTTTAAGTGCGCAGTGTTCCAATTACCCGCATCTTGTCTTTACCAAGCCATTCAGCACAAAAAGGATATACACCAAGTTATACATATTCTACCCACTACAGAATTCCCAGACGCCAGTAATCTACCGTCTAACTCGATTCCGATTCCTACTCTCCTACTCTCCTCCCGTTCCCATTCCCGCCACGTTCACCCAGGCGCCCCTGGACCTGCAGTAACTTAATGCAACTACGGGAGTAATGACCATGTAACTAGAGTGTGCCCTACCAACTTTCCTGACGATGATGATGGTGGCCTCTGCCAACCCCACGGGTTAATGATGGCCGAAAACCTTGGTGTGTGTGTGTGTGTGTGTGTGTGTGTGTGTGTGTGTGTGTGTGTGTGTGTGCTACATCCACAAATCAACCCGCCAGCTTATCGTATTCACTACAGAATTCACTGGCATCTCACTGAACAGCATCACGGCAATTTCTAATATTAATCTTCTAGTAGTCTCCATGTCCTTCACCCTGTATTATTTCCGCCAGCTTGCTTGTTCCTGGTCTATATATTCACCACTGGAACAGAAAGTCTTTTTAGGATATTTTTCTTACACTCTCGGCTTCGCCATACATCACCTGATTATCTGACACGCTTTTAACTGCTTATTGTTCCCGGAAAATAAATGCGAAACCATTTTGACTTCTTTCATTCCATAACAAAGGTCGCGTGATTTAAGGCTAGGGCGTCCAAAAGAGACGACGCTTCTTTGGGGGTTTGGTTGAGTGTACTAAGATGCTGTGATGGAGGTGTCCTTCAAGACTAATGCTCAAATAATTAATAATAAAAACGATGACAATAATGATAATGATAGTCATTATTATTATCTTTATTATTAGGTATCATTACTATTATTATTATTATCATTATTATCATTATTATTATTATTATTATTATTATTATTATTATTATTATTATCATTATTATCACTATTAACATTATCATTATTCTTAGTTAACATTATCATTATTATCATTATTATTATATTATTATTATTATCATGATTATTATTATCATTATCAAAGTCACCTCCTGCGAGGCTGCGGTACCATCGTTAAATGTTGAAGGGGAGTACGGACGGTCTCATTCGAGGAACTTCTAGAAGCTCCAAAGCTACAATCTCTGCTCCTGACCGCAGCGCTGTCTCCAAGCTGCAATAACCCATGGAGACTCTTGGAGTAATATAACAATGACTAAATATGAGAAGAGGGAGACACAGGGATGGTATAGGTTATTATAACTTTTAAAAGTTCAGAATAATAACGACATCTAAAAGTTATCGTACTCAACGCACCCATGTTAGAGTACGATAACTACACATCATTCAAGAAGATGTAAAGCTTTCCTTTTTCATAATGTAATATTTGTGATATATATATATATATACACGAACAAAGTGCATATGAATGCGTAGCTTCTAGAAAATACAAACCTCCAACAGCCAGGATCGAACCCGGGTCCCCTGTGCAACAGACGGGAGCGCTACCGCTAGGCTATGATCGACCCTAATAGGGAAATGACTATTCGAATACTATGTACTCGAATACCCTTCGTCTCACGTTGGTGAGCAACGGGGTCTACACCGGTCTTTTCCCATCAGGCTCACACAGCGTCTTATTGGACTCCGCCTCCTTGGGGTTACACCGCAAATGTAGAGTCACCTTGAATGAGGCTGCATCATCGTCAGCACAGTCTCGTCAAAGAACCTCTTACTCCGAATGAGTCCACCAGTTACCTCCTGCTGGAAGCAGCACAGTCTGAGGCTGCAAGAGCCTCTGCAAAGAGGTCTTGGGAGACACCAGCCACTTTTAGGGAAAAGAGGCCTTGAGTTATAAATAAAAAATAATTATAATAATGACAATATACATACCAGACTAAGTTTCGCAGAACATACCCTCGGAAAGTCATGATGCAGTTCGAGAGGTCTGGAAAATAGAGGAGGACGTGGGAACACCAGGCTAGGCAAGAACTCACGGACAAGAGCGATGAAGTTTTCATGTGATCATAAGAAATCGACGGTACATTCATGAAAACACGATGGCAGCAAGGATTCCAACACAGGTGCACAAAGCCTCGAGGAGATCTTGCGTCGAAACAAAAAGAAGAAAAAAAAAATTGCTGTGCCATATTTCAGATGAATGAAATACGCGATCTAGGATAAAATGTGAACGCATGACAGGAGTAGATCACCTGGTTAGACAACCAAACATAATCCTGGGCGACTGAGCACAGAACAAGATATGAATCAACTGATAAGATCAAGCAGAACAGGAGTAGGATACAGGGAAAAAAAATTAGAACACACGACTGGGTGAGAGTTCTACCGCATGGCCGGATAAGATGTCTTGGGCAAGAACTTGAATGAATGATGGACTAGTTACCTAGGCCAGACACTCGAGTGGTTCATCCCTGGCAAGATGTCAGACCAACAGGTGAATGACTTAATGAAGAAATCGAATACACAAAGGCATTACTTGAAGTAAGAATTTGAACGCCTGACTGAACAAAATCATCCATCGCAGGAGTTCAGAAGTTCGACTGGATGAGATGATTTCGCCTACCAAGAATGCAAACTGTAAAACCAAGTATGTTACTCATGACAAAAGAGAGAGACAAAATTGTACGCACAGGTTTGAGTACACCCGTTCAAGACTCTGAACCCGTTACCCTGGGACAAACAGTACCAACGTGTGTATGATGTCACCCTTGCTAAGAAATCGAATACATGACTTTATGATTCACCCTTGGGAGAGGGAGACGGCAAGGGGTGGGAGAGGAGGAGGAGGAGGAGGAGGAAAATATAAAAGCATGATTCGGTGTGATCCCTTTGGCAAAGATTGAAGCTCACGGCTGGATGAGCTACCTAGGGCAAATAATGGAACACCTCAGCTGATCATATACATCAGACACGAGCTGAAGCCATGTAGCGAGGCATGCTGGATAAACAACAAGTTTGGGGGGAAAGGCCGTCGTATGCCACACTCACACACACACACACACACACACACACATACACACACACACACACACACACACACATACAGGGGTTTGCACAGACCACATTGGCAGTGTCCAGGCCAGTGTTTCCACTCCACTAACACTGTTTCCCAGGCAACCCGCCATCTAGACAACCTGGAATATGGGCCACATCTCTGAGACGACCCACATATTCAGCAACAGAGAGGAAGTCATACCTGAGGCATGTTCCAAGGACAGGGAACGAGCCACGTGAGACCATATGTATTTACCTGCTAAAACGCATCAAATATATGACTGTGATACTAGTTCTAGCGCATTCACAATGGGAAATACATAATGATAAATAATCATAATTTATCCTCCCCTCTCATATAAACTCTATAAAATTATCATGATCACGCACACTTGTGAAATATCAATAATGCGATCTGAAACGGAGCATGTTCATCGTAATATATATATATATATATATATATATATATATATATATATATATATATATATATATATATATATATATATATATATATATCTATTTATTTATTTATTTATATATATATATATTTATATATATATATATATATATATATATATATATATATATATATATATATATATATATATATATATATATATATATATATATATATATATATATATATATATATATATATATGGAAGGAGGTAAATAGGGTGCGTAAGACAAGGGAGCAAATGGGAACTTCAGTGAAGGGCGTAAATGGGGAGGTGATAACAAGTAGTGGTGATGTGAGAAGGAGATGGAATGAGTATTTTGAAGGTTTGTTGAATGTGTCTGATGACAGAGTGGCAGATATAGGGTGTTTTGGACGAGGTGGTGTGCAAAGTGAGAGGGTTAGGGAAAATGATTTGGTAAACAGAGAAGAGGTAGTAAAAGCTTTGCGGAAGATGAAAGCCGGCAAGGCAGCAGGTTTGGATGGTATTGCAGTGGAATTTATTAAAAAAGGGGGTGACTGTATTGTTGACTGGTTGGTAAGGTTATTTAATGTATGTATGACTCATGGTGAGGTGCCTGAGGATTGGCGGAATGCGTGCATAGTGCCATTGTACAAAGGCAAAGGGGATAAGAGTGAGTGCTCAAATTACAGAGGTATAAGTTTGTTGAGTATTCCTGGTAAATTATATGGGAGGGTATTGATTGAGAGGGTGAAGGCATGTACAGAGCATCAGATTGGGGAAGAGCAGTGCGGTTTCAGAAGTGGTAGAGGATGTGTGGATCAGGTGTTTGCCTTGAAGAATGTATGTGAGAAATACTTAGAAAAGCAAATGGATTTGTATGTAGCATTTATGGATCTGGAGAAGGCATATGATAGAGTTGATAGAGATGCTCTGTGGAAGGTATTAAGAATATATGGTGTGGGAGGCAAGTTGTTAGAAGCAGTGAAAAGTTTTTATCGAGGATGTAAGGCATGTGTACGTGTAGGAAGAGAGGAAAGTGATTGGTTCTCAGTGAATGTAGGTTTGCGGCAGGGGTGTGTGATGTCTCCATGGTTGTTTAATTTGTTTATGGATGGGGTTGTTAGGGAGGTAAATGCAAGAGTCCTGGAAAGAGGGGCAAGTATGAAGTCTGTTGGGGATGAGAGAGCTTGGGAAGTGAGTCAGTTGTTGTTCGCTGATGATACAGCGCTGGTGGCTGATTCATGTGAGAAACTGCAGAAGCTGGTGACGGAGTTTGGTAAAGTGTGTGGAAGAAGAAAGTTAAGAGTAAATGTGAATAAGAGCAAGGTTATTAGGTACAGTAGGGTTGAGGGTCAAGTCAATTGGGAGGTGAGTTTGAATGGAGAAAAACTGGAGGAAGTGAAGTGTTTTAGATATCTGGGAGTGGATCTGTCAGCGGATGGAACCATGGAAGCGGAAGTGGATCATAGGGTGGGGGAGGGGGCGAAAATTTTGGGAGCCTTGAAAAATGTGTGGAAGTCGAGAACATTATCTCGGAAAGCAAAAATGGGTATGTTTGAGGGAATAGTGGTTCCAACAATGTTGTATGGTTGCGAGGCGTGGGCTATGGATAGAGTTGTGCGCAGGAGGATGGATGTGCTGGAAATGAGATGTTTGAGGACAATGTGTGGTGTGAGGTGGTTTGATCGAGTAAGTAACGTAAGGGTAAGAGAGATGTGTGGAAATAAAAAGAGCGTGGTTGAGAGAGCAGAAGAGGGTGTTTTGAAATGGTTTGGGCACATGGAGAGAATGAGTGAGGAAAGATTGACCAAGAGGATATATGTGTCGGAGGTGGAGGGAACGAGGAGAAGAGGGAGACCAAATTGGAGGTGGAAAGATGGAGTGAAAAAGATTTTGTGTGATCGGGGCCTGAACATGCAGGAGGGTGAAAGGAGGGCAAGGAATAGAGTGAATTGGAGCGATGTGGTATACAGGGGTTGACGTGCTGTCAGTGGATTGAATCAAGGCATGTGAAGCGTCTGGGGTAAACCATGGAAAGCTGTGTAGGTATGTATATTTGCGTGTGTGGACGTGTGTATGTACATGTGTATGGGGGGGGGGGGGGGTTTGGGCCATTTCTTTCGTCTGTTTCCTTGCGCTACCTCGCAAACGCGGGAGACAGCGACAAAGTATAAAAAAAAAAAAAAAAAAAAAAAATATATATATATATATATATATATAATTTTCCAAAAATTTTGCAATCCCCTTTCCAAATGGATACCTTATTTTGCAGGTGTAATTAACGGCGGAAAACAATGAAATTAGCAGTCTATAAACGAGGGATGTTATTGGTTCTTTTACAACGCTAAGTCCTCTGACTGCTCTATCCCTACATCTCTCGATGAACTGCTCATTCTCTCCGTCGTCAATCTGTTCTAAAAACTTAAAAGGCAATTAATCGCCGCATGAAATGCAGTATCAATTGGTCAAAGTACAAATGGAAAACTTACAAACACCATCTACCACAAAGACACTATCACTGTACAAAAGGCTTACAACCACCACCTACCACAAAAGGCACTATTTCGCTGCATAAAAGAGAAGGTTTCTTTTTATCTAACCCTGTTCAGGTATTCCTCCAATCAATTTGCATGTCTCATCATATTTACTGGTGAACTGACTGTGTTCAGTAGTGATGAATTATGTCTATACTGGCTTATGGGGATGTCTGGCTATAAAAGGGAACACGAAGGGGCTATGTACATTTTTGTTGGCTAGACATCGTACACGTGAGAAAACTGTCAAGTAACAGGACGCCGCGTACGCTTGCGACTGACTTCTACGCGAACGGTAACGTACGTGGTCTAACATCATCAGAGCCATCACTATCATCCTCGTCTAGCGAGGGGTAACTTCCTCTGGTTGCTGGCAAGAGACAGGATGGGAGAGGCGTGACAGATACGTATGTGTGTGTTTGTGTTTGTGTGTGGGTGTGTGTGTGTGTGTGTGTGTGTGTGGGGGGGGGGGGGGGTTAGTGAAGGGAGACCAAGGGATTGATCGGAACTATTCCCAGTGAAGCGAAAATATCCACATGGTCTGGGTCCAGCAGGAGCTCTCCCTCCCGCGCGATGCCTATAATACCCACAGCGTTACGTAATTCATGAGTGTGCACTTTGTCCAACAAGGCAGACATCCTGTACCTCGACTAAAACCTCGCCACTGCAGGGAAGCCAGACATGCACCGTCACCCCTCGAGCAATGTCTATAGATTATGCATGGTTTCCCTGCAGCTATATGGGTTTTTGCACTGTCTCGTTGAATAGCTTGATACCATTTTTGAACCAGCTGCATAGTCATTCACTATACAAAAGAAGTATTCTTAAAGTGTTTCACGTGTCCTGTTTACCAATATATATATATATATATATATATATATATATATATATATATATATATATATATATATATATATATATATACGGTGAGGGCGTGTATGGTCTTGGAACTGTCATCAACGCCTCAAAAAGGTGCTCACGAAATAACCAACCATTTCTAAGGTATTCTGTAAGTCACTGCAAAAATCACTGCATTGTTTAAGCCTCTGCAGAACCCGAATAAAGTCACCGTGTGAAATCAAATCCCCCATTGTGCCCACAGAACAGGCACTGATCCTCTCTCTCTCTCTCTCTCTCTCTCTCTCTCTCTCTCTCTCTCTCTCTCTCTCTCTCTCTCTCTCTCTCTCTCTCTCTCTATCACCACAGAGTGAAACCCTCTTGCATATTCAGGAAATGGTCACTGAATACCTCCCTCCAGCTTCCTCGTGAGTGAGGATAAACTCCCCTTTCATCCTCATTATCCGGCATGATAAGAATGAGAACAGATGAGAGGAGAGAAGGGAGGAAGGAGAACTGGAAAATGAGACAAACACAAGTAAGGTAAGGGAAACCAGACGAAAAATGAAATAAAAATGCGTTTGTAGTTATGAAAAATGAATGTATATTTCTCTATTTTTTTTTTTATAAAAGAATAGTAGTAATAATAAAGATAAAGGGTGATGATCATACCATCATTATCATTATTTTTGCATCATTTAACACCTGTAGTCGTCGCAGTCATAATTCGTAATCTAAAGTGGTCTAATATCACTAGGAAATTGTAAACATTATCAACGTTTCCTTGTGCAGAAAATAGGCAGTGGAATCTTATGAACGAAGACGGAGCTTCATAATGTCTTGCAAATTACCAAAAAGTATCGTCAAATACTCGAACCAAGGGTAAACTTCTGATGAATTCCATATTTTCATGATCAAAACACAGGCATTCGAAGTGGTGGAGAGAGAGAGAGAGAGAGAGAGAGAGAGAGAGAGAGAGAGAGAGAGAGAGAGAGAGAGAGAGAGAGAGAGAGTGTACTTGTGTGTGTGTGTGTGTGTGTGTGTGTGTGTGTGTGTGTGTGTGTGTGTGTGTGTGTGTGTGTGTGTGTGTGCAAGAAGTCTACGGAGGACACGCAAAGCAAGACAATTCAACACGGGGCCTCTTCGTCCGTAACGAGGTCACCTGGTGCTTAAGGAGCTGAGGATCTTCAGTTCCTTCTTGATCTACTTAATACCAACCTGCTGACCGGAAATAATCGCCTGGCTTTCCCCATCAGTGAGTCAATTGTTTCGTCCACTACGGCTTCACCAAGCAGCTCAGGACCTTATGCTTAAGAGAAGTTGTTTACCTACGTCGGGGGAAAAATCTATTCCAAGTTTTGGGTCATCCTCACTCACCCTGGACTCGAAAATTGTATCTATAACGATCTATACATTTGTCATCTAACTTCTAAAGTCTCTAAATCCGCCGACGAAGCGAAAATTGGAACTGGCATAACGTGCGGGAATAATCCTAAATCCAAATCGAACGACTAAGAAAGATTATCGGTATGGTCCGAAAAGTGCAGAATGAAACTGACTGTAGATATGTAAAGTATGATGCATCCGGGAGGTGAAATTATAAAATATGTATAAAAGACGCTTGGAAAACTAATTCCGAAGAATACAAGAGAGGAAAAAATAAAAATCCTGGCGTTATCAGTAGCGACGAGGTGAAACGATGTAAACAAAAAGAATGACCATCGTTCAAAATGCAAATTGTTGAGAATCACTGGGAAAGAGAGAAAAAATCGTCAAAGAACATCATAAACCGTTCTGACACCCCCTACAACCTGATGAGCTCAGCACGACCCCTCAGCATCCTGATGCCACCACAGCTTGAGCACGACATCCTCGCATCCTGATAAGCTCGACCACAGCTTGGGTACGACACCAGGAAAACAGGCCAGGCGAGGAATGATTAACGAAACTTTTAAGACTATTTTCTTTACAGAGGCGAAGGATGAATAATGTTTTAATACAAAATTTCTGAGATATTCATAAAATCTGATAACACTGTTTAAATTAACTACAACTGAAAAATGTAAAAAGCTTTAGTACAAGGAAATATTTCTTTACTAATGGTAAATGAAAACGAAAATATACTGCGTAACACTGTTGCATATGCGTAAACAATGGACTTTACCCCAAGAAGTACACAAAGGTCCTCTGCTTCTTTAGCAGGTAAAATCTTTACATACACACATACATACATACAAACATAGGTAAACAGGTGTGTGTGTGTGTGTGTGTGTGTGTGTAATGTGCTAACTTCCCACATCATGAAACTTATTCGTGCGACGGTCATATGACGGTGGGAGCTGTCGGAGACGTACGTCACAAGTCAATGCTATGCAGGAGAGAGGAACACATTTCTTTTTCCCACTTAGAATCAATAAATCGCTTGACGAGCCACAGAAATCAGTACGCGGACCTGGAAATAAAATGCGGGGGACGTTAACGACCGCCACCTCAGGTAAAAACACCGATATATGAAAACCCTAAACGTTTTAACTGCATCCAATGACCGTGTTTCATTACGCTGTTGTTGCCGTAACTATTGGTTTAATGGATCATTAATGTTTTACCCTGGCACCAACAGCTGGGCAACGCCATCGTAAAGCCTCGAACCTCACCTGAAGCATGAGGACTAGTGTGCACCATGATCCGAAGAGGCCTTTAATATTTTTCTATATTCCACATTTTTTTTCTTTCTTTCTCTTTATATATATATATATATATATATATATATATATATATATATATATATATATATATATATATATATATATATATATATATATATATATACATATATATATATATATATATATATATATATATATATATATATATATATATATATATATATATGTGTGTGTGTGTGTGTGTATTTATCTATTTATTATACTTAGTCGCTGTCTCCCACGTTAGCGAGGTAACGCAAGGAAACAGACGAAAGAATGGCCCAACCCACCCACATACACATGTATACACATAAACGCCTACATACGCACATATACCTAACTATACATTTCATCGTATACATACATATACATTGGCATATACATATATACGTATGTACATATTCATACTTGCAGCCTTCATCCACTCCCCTCGCCACCCCGCCACACATGAAATTGCATCAAATGGCACCCCCTCCCCCCCGCGCCATTTCCCGCGTTAGCGAGGTAGCGTCAAGAACAGAGGACTGAGCCACAGAGGGAGTATCCTCACTTAGCCCCCTTCTCTGTTCCTTCTTTTGGAAAATTAAAAAAGAGAGGGGAGGATTTCCAGCTCCCCGCTCCCTCCCCTTTTAGTCGCCTTCTACGACACGCAGGGAATACGTGGGAAGTATTCTTTCTCCCCAGTCCCCAGGGATAATATATATATATATATATATATATATATATATATATATATATATATATATATATAGAGAGAGAGAGAGAGAGAGAGAGAGAGAGAGAGAGAGAGAGAGAGAGAGAGAGAGAGAGAGAGAGAGAGAGAGAGAGAGAGAGAGAGAGCAATCTAGTCAAGGAGCTTCTCACTCCAGTGGGGTCCATCATTTCCCCAGTAAAGGCTGCAACGCGACCTTGAAGCCTGCAGGAGCATCTTCCTTAAAAGCAGGAGGTTCCATTGGTTGTGTAATCTACTGACAGATTATCATACTCCGGTAAACACCATTCAATAGAGCTTCCCTCTTGTTAAACCCCATTTGTCCTCTCTCATCTCGTATCCCTACTCGCTAGCCCTCCCCACACACCGAAAGTTCTTTTTCTTTCTGGAAAATCCAGCGGCGCGCGTCCACCGACTTCGCAAAAGGGTACGCGAGATTCAACGCAACACTGTCGCAAGAGATGACGCTAAGCTGCGCGTCTCTTGGATGCGTCCAGACGCGACGTGTCGAAACCAATTACCCGCTAACAACCACGTCGCTACGGAGAGAAAAAAACACACCTGGTTTGGTGGTTTATATTTGGCAACTTGGGTGAAAAATGCTTTTCTCGGCAAGTAGTTTATTAGTAAGTGAATTTCAAACATCGGGGGAAAGACGAGCCAGAAAGACAGCTATATATTCAAGGGGCAGACGACGTTCTTTTAAAACACACAGCTGTATCTTCGAAAGACTACGAAAACACTCAACGACATTAAATTCTTGTTCTCCCTTGGAATGATGGACGATCTACCTGGCGTGTCGTAAAATGCGACGCCTAATTGTCTGGCCACCGCCAGAGTCCTGTTTAAGATCAAACAATTACACACTGTATGCCAACATGGGTTATACGCCATGGGTCATATTTCTGTGATTAATAGAACAAAGCATATGTGTCATATATCATTACAGTTGTGATTGCAATACACTCATTGGCACATGTAACAAGATATTAAAGTCAACTGAACATTCGGATTTGATTACACACGTGTGCCGTAATCCAATACCCGTACGTTGCGGACCTTCAATTTCGCTGACGTGACTTAAAAACGTGATTTAATGCACTCCATTACTCGTTTCACCCCTTATCGTGTGCCGGTTTATTGTGTTCTTTCTGCTCATTCTTTGAGCAACTGCTCAAGAGGATTACAGAGGTTAACAGAGTCTTTGTCTGTTATTGTGGACATATTGTCATATCATTAGATACTATAAACTGACTTGAAAGGTCTTCTAGATAGCAGACTCATCTACAAGAAATGGAGATTGGATACAATATCGATATTTGTGTAACGTTGCCTATTAATATGACGTGCCATTTCTTGCACTTTTTTCCCCTATGTTAGCAAACAAAGCACGGATAACAGAATATATATATATATATATATATATATATATATATATATATATATATATATATATACATATCCCAGCATTAGCCAGGCACATAAGCAGACTCGAACCCCGGGCGGCCCGTTAGTGCATCACGGTCAGCAACGCTAATCGCTGAACCCATCTCTAAAGGGGTTCAGTTTCCTCACAAACTAAGACATGGTGTTCTTGTGTGTGTGTGTGTGTGTGTGTGTGTGTGTGTGTGTGTGTGTGTGTGTGTGGAGAACCCATTCCACACATTGCACAATTCACAGGCACAACATTTTCAAAGATGCCGGTAGCGTCTACATCCCAGCCTTGATGGAGCAGACATATGTCCTCTTTCCCTCCTCCTCCAGGAACGGTGACCCATTCATCCTCCTCCCTACCCACTCCCTTCGAACTATTTTCTCCTTTCATACACCCCCATCCCCACAAAAGCCCATCACCTCCTCTATGTACGTCCTTACACCCCCACCCTCCTACACCCCAACCCACTCCGTTCCCACGCGCCACCTTGACCTCTGTACACTCTCCGCCCCCAAGCACCCCATGAACTCTTGACACACAATCTCTGCCCTGTGAACCTTTCTTGCACCAGGACAAACACCCTTGCCCCCATGTACCATAACACATCCCGGCCCCCATGCACCATAAAACACACCCACACCTGCCCCTCTGTATCATAACATAGCCCCCCAGACACCAGGTACGAACCTTCGTAGTGTAGCTGTTAGCGTTACTGACCGTCACGCATGCCTAGGCCGGCTGGGATCAAACCCTCATAGGCTCGAATCCTGGTCCCACTGACTCTGCCAGCACACCTCTTCCGACACGTACCTCGGGTTACTGTTCCTTATACTCTCGAACACCCTGGCCCATCCCTCCTATATTAATCCCATATCCAATATCATACCGATGTCATTCGTTCATTTTACATTCAGAACGATCAGAAGGATACGCATTTCATCCGAAGTATGATTCTTAATGTAACATTCATCTATGCTGATGTTATTTCAAAAAATCGTGACAGCTTTTGATTTTACTAAGTGCATGAGCTCACCAAAACTGCAGAATAATCCGGTTAATATAAATTTCATCAGAAATATGGTGTTTTAATGCAATCATGACGTATTCTAACGTTTGGACAAAACTGATGAAACGTTTGGCATAATAATCAAAAGACATAATTATTTTGAAATATTTTCGTTCCTATATTTTTTCAATAAAGTTGATATACCCTGGGATAAAATCATGAATTTCGTCCACACCGTGCATTTAAACTAATAAAACTTACATGTAATTCAACTGAGAGTATATTAATGCAACTAGGATATTTTTTGACATTAGGAAAATTATGAAAATGCTGTACTAATGGCATTCGCTCAATAACACAATATGTTATTCCATCTAAAATGTGCTTTGTAAGACATGCATGTATGTGCAATCATGAATTTTCAGACATAATTGGTATACATCTATCTACTGATAAGTACCTCATCCAAAAGGTATTTCTTTTGATAAAAACTTAACGTTTCATTATCTTTTTTTTTTTCTACAAATAATTCTGTTACATTTGACATACTGATGGTATTCAATCACTATGCCTGTAATCACAACTATATTCATTTCATGGGGAATATCATTCTTAGTACAAATACTACCATCCATTACATTTTTGTTTTGCTTTGTTTTGCAAAAGTAAGACACAGTGATACAGAACTAACATTCGTTGGCGTAGTCTCCAAAATAAATGAAAAAAAGGTGTCCATTTCAATCGGAATGAAGTATTTCGAAAGAGAATACAACCACTTATATCTTCAATAAAACTTAAAAAAAAAAAAAAGTCGGTAACCCAGCGATTCACCATCTTTGAGCAAGAGTGTAATATACTGAGGCACAGAGAGAGAGAGAGAGAGAGAGAGAGAGAGAGAGAGGGGGGGCGAGTTTTAGCGGTACATGGTAACTGATTGCTTGTTGCGGCAGGGGGTCGACGGGAATCGTTTGAGGAAGTGTGAGGAAAGACGGGGTGTGAGGGGGAGACGAGGCGTTAGAGAAAACGATGTCAGGCAAAACGAAATGCGGGAGAAGACAAGGGTGTGAGGCGAGGTGAGGTGCAAAAGACGAGGGTGCAAAGTGAGAAGAGGGAATGTGAGGCCAGTCTAAGGTGTGTGGGGCAAACGAGGGTGTGAGGGAAGTGGTAACAAAAATGTAAGGGGTGGAAAGCGGGGAACAGAGGAAACGAAATTCGTGAATGAAATGATAAAGAGAAATATAAAAAATACATAGAGGTTAAAGGTTATGGAAAAGGAACAGAAAAGAAGAGACAAAGGTAATAAAAAAATTGAAAAAAATGTTGGAGGGAGTAGTCATGAAAGAGAAGACAAAATATAGACAAATGAAAGGAAGGGAAATATGAAAAGGATTGAATAAAATTATGTAGATATTTATTATAATTTATGGAAGGGAAAGGGGAGAGTAAAGACAGAGGAGTTGGGAGCGACACGATATTATTTAAGGTGAATAAGGAATGAAAGTAAGAACAATGCAGCAACCACATGCTGGCAAGGCAGAATGAAAGAGAAGCAAGCCAGCAAACTGGGCCAAAGAGCGAAATTTGACAGGCATTGAAGTGCTGGCTCACTTAGCCGCCGTCATATATTAACCTAAACGGTTAGCGAGAGTACCTAAATACGAGTGAAAACCATGAGATTTTACCTTCAAGAATTTCCAGAATTAATAATTTACACTCAGAAACGGCTATCATATATATATATATATATATATATATATATATATATATATATATATATATATATATATATATATATATATATATATCGGGGCCTGAACATACAGGAGGGTGAAAGGCGCGCAAGGAATAGAGTGAATTGGAACGATGTGGTATACCGGGGCCGACGTGCTGTCAATGGACTGAACCAGGGCATGTGAAGTGTCTGGGGTAAACCATGGGAAGTTTTGTGGGGCCTGGATGTGGAAAGGGAGCTGTGGTTTAGTTGCATTATGCATGACAGCTAGAGACTGAGTGTGAACGAATGTATATGTGCGTGGGTGGCCGTGTATGTATATACATGTGTATGTGGGTGGGTTGGGCCATTCTTTCGTCTGTTTCCTTGCGCTACCTTGCTAACGCGGGAGACAGCGACAAAGTATAATAAATAAAAAGAATAAATATATATATATATATATATATATATATATATATATATATATATATATATATATATATATATATATACTGAATCAAGTGCATGCCAAACAACGATATCACCTTTTCAAATCAAAAACTGTCCAGAGGTTTCTTCGCTTTAGGTCACGTGATGTACGTTGGATAGGGAGGGGAAAGTGTGCCCGGGAGCCGTGCAGTCCTTCATAGTATTTTGTGTGAAACAATATGAAACCCTGGACGAAGCATTTTGAAAAATTCCCATTGGTCTAGCTTCACATTCTAGCCCTATTTTCCTAATACTGAATTTCATCAATTGGCTACGACATTTTTTATCATCTACCATAATAGATGTTTTTTTCTATTTTCACGTTTCAACTGAAATAACTGTAAAGTGGGGCTGCCGTAATTATCAGGAAATTTATCCCACAATCACGCTTACCCATCTACCCAGACCGGGCCAGATGAAGACGCGCCATTCCACCATATGGCAGGTCAACGAACACATCTCGCAACATATTTTTTTTTTACCTTGTGAAAGTGAATATTGGATTATTTGAAACGCCTCTGCATTTGCCACACACTCTGCCTCAAGTCCAGGGCGTTCCCAAACTTCCTCATCCCGAGGACCACCTGATGTTGGCGAAAACAGACGCCTACCACCTTGCCCATAGGTTAGTAGTACTAATGTTGTGTAAATGATTACTTGTTCTACCTTTATCAGTGGCCAACTATGTAAAAAGAAAATGGAGAAAAAGTACTATCTGATTATGAACATCCAGTAACGCAATAATGGGAAAAACTAGGCCGAGTCAATGTCGAAGATACTCGAGCAGGGACGCCATAATGGTCGAAAATTCTAGAATGGCGGGCGGTTAGAGATAAGCAGTAAATGTTGCATTATCTTTTTACCTATGAAATATGAAGAGCTTGGGCATATAGCAAATACTATATTCCGTTTTATACTATATAGTGTCAATTAAGTAAGCGTCTAAAGTGCCTTTGAGAGATAATGTGGGAAAACAACAAATAATAAGGAGCACCCTTTGAAGGTCCAAGCTACGAGTGTCATTTGTAAGGGGACCTGTTTAGAAAGCTTAGTTACGCTATGCTAAGCCACACATAATATATCTAGACAATTAACTACAAAGTAAAGCACTTCATAACTTACAGATAACGAGGACAATTGGAAAAATTGTAAGAAAATGAGGAAGTCTTCGTTTCCCGCCTCTTAGGATCAGCTGATCTTGTAGTTGCCGTTTTCGCCACCAGAGGGACACCGGGGTACTTAGCGCACGATTCAAAAATTTTGATCGGAGAAAGGCTTTTGCTGGTACATACCATCATTCGATAAGTGAATTATTAATTCCACTCACCGTGCACCACTGACAGAGCCCAAATACACCACTAGAGGCATATATACCACGGGTTGGGAACACCCGAGTTTTTATGTGGATCGGTTGCTACTGACCCGCGCCTCACCCCTCAGGCCCAACCCCACCCCTCACCCCCTCTGTCAGGTTCCTTTCCAGTCATAATAATATTAGTTGTAACACCTTTCAGTGCAGCAGTGTAAGATCGGTCTGGTCCGTAAACATAATATTCATGAAATCTTCGATACAGACGCCTGAAAATAGACGACGAAGGTAATACAGAAACGAACTCCTTGATACAGCATTATTTACCTCAACAATAATGCCTTGATCGCCAACCAAACTAGAGACGCTGCCAGCCCCTAACTTCATCTTTCATCAGGAAAAAAAAAAATAATCTCAATTCATAATTACTTATTGTTTGACTTTTCGCCAAACCCCCTCTCCCACCCCCTCAGGGCTTTAGGGCCCCAGGAAGCCTAATGATAATGACGGTACACCGTTTATTCAAAAAGACCTGCTAACAGAGCATTGCTTTCGTGAATTTTAAACAACGCTTTGAAAGGAGCGTTAGTGGGGTTGCTATAGTAATTATTAGTTGCCAAGAGTCATAATACTTCCACTATTATAAAGGAATATTGCGTGAATCATACTTTGCTGGCCAAACAGAAAACATCCATGTGTTTTGTTACCAGATCGCACGATTTAACTAAAGCTAATTACGTGTGTTCGTTAAAGTAATATACGCAAGCCTGCCGCGAGTGTACAGCAGTAACTGGCAATGAAACAGCACATAGGATGTCCGGAGATTTACTGCGCATGTCTCCTTTCGCTTATGCCCCCACTACACCTGGGCTAAGGCTATGCAGTAAGTTGATATTTTTGTGTTTGCATGTATAGTTTAGATGTTAGGTATATATATATATATATATATATATATATATATATATATATATATATATATATATTTTGTAGTTGTTAGTTATGTATATTCCTAGTAATGTACACATTTAAAATGGGTCTTTAGACATGTCTTCTTTACATATAATACTGCACTATACATAACAAAGAGTGCTGTCGTATCAGCTTGCCTCATTTCAAAATCAATTTTTGTCTTCTTTGTAGCGCCATTCGTATGACCTCATCCCTAACTGTAACGCTATCTCCCAATTCATTTGAAACTTGTCTGTTTAGGGAGAGAAAAAACATTTCTTTCTACTTAAGATTCATGAGGTACAATTTATTCCGTCGTGGTGTTATCACAACGAGACAAAACTCCGAACCACTTCGAACTAAAATCAACAGTCGAGGAAAATTAGGTTGCAAAGAACACCACTTTTTCAGCTTTGATTTTTTCTCGTTAGAATGAATGAATACAAATGTAGTAACAATGAAATATAACCATACCCATTGATTAGATGTTACAAACAGTAAGTGACCGACATGACACGGACCAAACTTTCCCCGGTCTAGACTTCCTTGGGTAAAAAAAATAAATCAAATGGCGTCAGGTATTAGGGTATTGGAAGAGGGAGAGGCTGTCACTGATTATTCCCTAGGGTTACAGGGGTGAAATTGATCGTTCTCGACAAATACTTTTTAGTAACTTCATTTGTTTTGAGTTTTAATCTAAGTTACAAGCGAATTACCATTTTAGAATGAGACTGAGAGATGGTTATGCTCAAATACAAGTAACACAGCAATAACTATATTAACGTTAAAAGAGACGTAGAACTAAAATGAGGGTTGCTACAGCTGTTGCAGGATCAGTAATAGAGGCGAAACCGGACTCCCACAGTGCTGCTGTAAGGGAGGAGGTGATGCCCAAGTCTCGTTGGGCTGCTATAGGAAGAGACGAAGCCGGGGCCCCATGGAGTCTGTAGAATAACGGAGCTGGGCGTCATTTATGATGCTACTTACAGGACGACTATCATCGATGGCTCGTGATGTTGCCAACAGGAGGTGGCGTAGATGAGACCAGAGAGAAATATTGTGTCAAATGATGGTGATGTAAGAAGAGACCGGTCGATGGTTAATAACACCGGTATGAGTCAGAGGTGACGTTCACGGATATGGTAAAGTCCGCGGTGGCTTCTCGCCGACATATTGGCCCAGCTGACTGCATGTGGAAGCAGCGCTGCACACGCCACCAAGGTCACGCTTCCGCTTGAGTCTTCTGGGCTTACTGTGCACACGGTGTGTCTCGCAGCACACACAACCTAAATTGTTTCGTAAAGGTTACATCTCCCTACAGCATGCCCCACCAAGGTAGTAATGCCTATCCTGAACCACGTGCCAGAAGTGCCAAGAGCAATATATGTAGGTTAAAAGCTCCTGCCACCCTCCCTCCCTTCCATATCCTTGCCCTTTCACAGCATCCTGCTCAGTAGCGGCAGCAGGAAGGAAAGCGGTTGCGGCGAGCGGTTTTAGATCCGGGACTGGACGGAAGTGAGACACGGATGCCTGAGGCGGCCGGTCGTTAAGTGCTGGCGGAAGGGGACCGGATTGGTTTGGTAAATCTCATGGGCTGTGGTGGTGTCCGGGATGACACACGACTACGTCGTCGTGACCTGTAGATGTATAGGAGGCTGCACCACCTGTAATGTAGGCTCAGTTGACCTGTCTTTTAAAGGAAGGACTTTTAGGTCCTGTCCAGGTTAATAACGAGAACCTGGAAAGTTTTACATTTGCACTGTGTAAATAATGTTGGACTTCATTTATCTGAAATGAGATTTTTAAAGTTCTCACAAAGAAAACGTATACGTTCCCTGATTATGTTTAATTGAATGTATATATACATAAGAATTAGCTGCATCGTCAAATCATTTGATGTCTGGGACAGATTTCTGTAGGTGTATGAGGCAGTTTTAATAGATCTATTTCACCGGGAAATCCTTCAAAAAATAAGATCTAGATTTAATTTGTCCACAGCTCAGAAAAAAAATTGTTCTGGAATAATGAGAGTTTAAAGCTTAATGTATGATACAGCGAAGTATAAAAGAATGTCCCAGGTTTTTTTTATTAACCTTGGTAGTGGCCATGTTCATTAAGTCTTTTAACTGAGTTGTTTGAGTCATCCGTACATTTTATGCATGCAGTATGATTGACAATCAAAATAATAGAATTAATAGTAATGATTATATTAGTGCAATTGTTGTTCGAGATAACTTGCATTCAAATAATAGAAACTGTAAATAATTCATTTTAGTTTAATTGTAATTACATTGATTTCGGACCCTTATGATAAACCTTTCGTTTAAATTCAACCTTCCCGTGAATGTCAGATTTAAAGGCCGCTAGATAATGAACAAGGCGAAAGTATTATAATAAACAGTCCCTTTACCAGGAACCTTTAATGAATGGCTGAGGAAAAAGTTGACTTTTAGAATGAAGTTGAATGTAGGATATATAGGAAATCGTTGATATCGCTAGAGAACGAGCCTACCTTGTATATCATATTATTAAGACTGAGGATGTAATGCTAGTCGAAAATTTTACTGTAATACCAGATATTTTGTTGGAGAGTTTGAAGTCGAGAGATTCTTAGAAGCATAAGTTGAACGTATCTGAAGATCAGTTTTCTGAAGCAGTAAAATTATTAAGGGAAGACCAAATATTTCTTGCTACACCTTATTTATATAGCTCTTATATTCAGTTTGTTTTTATCTTTATTTGTTTTGCAGTAATGATGACTTACGTGGCGAAGTAGATTTTATGTTGGGGCCTTTTCGTATATAGTTTCAAACTAGTAGCAGTGCTCGGTTATAAGAAATGAAAAAGGAACATTTTCTCAGAAATCAAAGGCAGAAAATCTTTGCTGCATTAATTAACGATAACTCGCGTTCCGGGGAGTGTTTTCTCATAACTATCATTAACGAGTCACTAGGAATCTGCTTGAAGAGATCATCATATGACTACTCATGCAAGGATATAGCAGTTCAGGGTTGCGAAAATAGGAAGCCTCACAAGAGTTACTGAAATGTTATGGCTCATCAGGCGAGATGCAGAACGCTTCTACGACCGAGCGTGGCATGTTTCTTGAGGGCGGAGCTTGTGTTGCCATATGTTATTTTTAGTTGGGTGGTTAGTGAAGAGGTAAAAAGAGATGGGACAGGGGAAAGGATAGTTGGCAATGGAAGAGAAGATTGACATATGTACAGATATACCTGGGAAAAGAATGGGATAGGCCAGTGATGGAGTGCAACTGGGGGGTATTGCTTCGCCAGGTCGGTTGGTGTGGCTTGGTAGGCGGTCTTGAGACCTGGCCGTAGGTTGGCAGTCAAGACATCAAGAAGTATGCAGTTTGGGCTGCTGGCCGTTAACGGCGAGAGAACACTGATGTCGTTCTGTTGTGGTCGGGCTGAAGAAGTGCTGTTTGCTGTAAAGCGTCAGTAAGTGTTACTGTTTCTGTCACTCCGGGTAGTCAGTGTAACGCATATAACGAGTGTTCCAGACACTTAAAACCAGCGGCGGTATAGTCGATACCGAAGGAAATATGTTTCGAGATGAGATAGCTAGAAGGACTGATAAGGTCAGAGGTGAGGAGGCTTCCACACTCCGTCACCTCTCTCTCTCTCTCTCTCTCTCTCTCTCTCTCTCTCTCTCTCTCTCTCTCTCTCTCTCTCTCTCTCTCTCTGCTTCCCTTCCATCTTTCTGTCTCTCCTTCCCTCATCCCCTTTTCCTCAACCTTTCTGTTATTCTCTGTCACCCCCTCCCATTATTCTCTCTCTTACCTACCATCCCCCCCCCCCCCCCCGGACAAGTGTGGACAGCGAACCCTCTGGTTTCAACCCCCTCCCTCTTCTCCCCTCTTTGACCTGCAGTCGTCAGTTTCTCCCCTCTCTCCCCTCGTTCCATAAGTAGTGACTGGTCGTGGGGGGAAGTCGCCTCTGCTTACGGCATAATGTATCCTGTGTCTCTCACAGAAACGACCTGCGTCGTTCCGTGAAGTCGCCCAGGTGTCATTCCTGAAGGTCGATCTGCTGCACGACTTGCGGGAGGTTTACCCTAGTGTTGCAGTTTGTGCGGCTGTCGTCGCATGCGGTATATCATTTTCCTTCGTTGTGAGAGTGACTGACTCCTCAAATCATCACGACACTCGCAAGGCATGAAAACCCCATGGTTTTACGTAGCCGATCACTAGATGTAGCGAACAGCATACAACACGTAACTGACTTCTGGCCTTTGATTAATGGCACCTTTTTAGGATTTTCATGAGGTTAGTTAGTTCACCTTAAGGATTCGAACATTCCTGGACCTCTTTACTGGCCTGTGAGGTTGTATCTACCCCAGGTAGGTTGGTATGTACCTGAACTGTCGCAGACTTGGGAACAGAGGTAATGATAACAGGTTGGAAGATGTGTAGATTCTAACCGATGTTTCAGACAGGATGTCTATACCGTATACAACACGGAGTCTCCTCTTTAAATTTCTTACGTTAAGCGGAGCAAAAATTGATGCAAAATCAGGAGAAAGTAAAGCAGTTGTATGCAAGGAAATTAAGAAATCATAGTCAGAAATAAGGTGGATTGATTAACTGTAACAAAGGATTCCATCATTTACCTGCTCCTGTTGGAAGCGCAGCCTCGAAGCTGGTAGGGACACCATGAAAGAGGTGTTAGGGTATAATTAATTACATACGGAATATGCGTCGCTGTGATTATGTACATATTCAAAATAGTTCTCCCATTTTGATGAGGTTCACTCTCACTGCTAACAAACCGTCCAAGTAATCAAGTAATCGAAAGTAACGAAATAATTGACATTTCTCCCAGTGTCATCCTCAGTTATCCTACTCCAGGTGAGGAACATTAATAAAGAGATGAAAGCGGGTGTTGAGAGCTTGCGCTTGGGGCTTGACGCGCGTGTTAAGTGCAGACGTCCAGGTCATTTAATGATGGGGTCAGAGAACTGTGGTAATATGGAGGTGGAGCTCTTTGTAATACCTTACGTGTATATCTGATTCGTACATCGTCTGTCGATTCTGTCAAACGTTTATTGTTTACCAGTTCAAGGACAACCTCCACCTCCTTCTTCTTCCCATCGTAATTGATAACTGGCATTCACAGAGCTTACCTACCCCAGCCTTCCCTCCCTAACCTCACAGCCACAGCGTCCCTTAGTCCACCCACCTCACTAGTCTTCCCTGCGTCGCCTGACATAGCCCCCTCCTCAGCCCACTAAATAAACCTTCCATCTCTCATCATTCATGCAGCCCCTTCACCCTTCCCCTTTACCCATGCCCTTTCACCATTACTACGCCCATTACCCTAGTTCCTTCACCCAGCCTTTGAATCCTGCTCTCACACACCGTCTCTCATGCCGCTGCACGCACGGATCCTCCCTCCCCAGCCTTTGCATACAGACCCCTCCCCCTTCTCCCTTAGCCTTGATAAAGCCTCTTTCTTTACCTCACATACAGCTCTCTCTCTCTCTCTCTCTCTCTCTCTCTCTCTCTCTCTCTCTCTCTCTCTCTCTCTCTCTCTCTCTCTCTCTCTCTCTCTCTCTCTCGCCTCACGCTTAATCGTCCCTCCCTTACTTCCCACATAATGCCCACCCTCGCCACCCATCACCACACTCCACGCCTCTTGGTTCTGCACTTGCCCGGCCCGCTCCCTCACCTCATGCAATAACCAGCATCCTTCTTTGTAATTCCTTCATCTCTCTCTCTCTCTCTCTCTCTCTCTCTCTCTCTCTCTCTCTCTCTCTCTCTCTCTCTCTCTCTCTCTCTCTCTCTCTCTCTCTCCGTATTTTTCCCCTCCTCTTCCCCCAGGCCCTCTACCCGCCCCATCCATCTCAGGAACGACGTACGGTAGCCCAAGGCTGGACCCAACACCACACAACATTACACACATCTAGTAACTCGCCAACGATATCCTCAGTTTTAAAAAGAAAATTTCTGCAGAAATACTGTCTCGGATGTGGACGGGTATATTTCGAGAATGTTCGGTTTGATGGATGAGCTATGTTTAGGGGTGTATATGATTTTATACAATAGGATAGATGTGGATCAGTATCGGCTGCAAAGTGTATCTTGCACGAGTTATTGTTTCCGTGAATCTAAGCAATTGAATGTTTTACTTTGGTGAGCGGCAGATGCTTGGTTGAATGGATGGTTTGTTGTATATCAAGTGACGTAATTGTTTGCATCATCATATTTCTGCTTCTCATATATGTGTTTGTGTGTGTGTATGTATGTATGTATGTATGTGTTTTTATATGTCCGCCGTTTCCCAAGACAAGCAAGTGGCAGTTTCTCCTGATGTTAAGATGTATCAAGATTTAGGTTCAAGTAAACAAATAGTTCACTCCTGATAATGAAATAGAATAATAACGAATAGAACAGATCGCAGTGTGAGGTTATAAAGACCATAACGATAAATTATAGACAACGTAAATATGTTTACAAACCAGCTGCTGCCTCGTTTGGTTCTTACAGGTAGTATGCTGGCTCCTGTATAACTGCATGACATGGTGCACGACACCAAGTGACCACTACGCTGTCTCGCATTGTTTACGTCCGCGGAGTGACCACATGACTGTCTACGTAGATCAAACTCCATCAGTATAGCGACACAGTTAATACCATTAACTAATAAGTCTCACAACGTTATCCTAATAATTACAGCAGTAAACAATCTCTTTATTAGCCAGTATGATCCTGTGAAACGACCGATTCGATGGTCTGTCTGACCGTTGGTTGCCTAGCCTCGTCCAACGTTCCGTGAGGGTTTTTCAGTTTAACCCAGACCTTCCGTGAGGTGAGAGCGTATCGCACACACAGTTTGTATGTGACGTGTCAGAGTGAGAATAGTTCGGAAGACATTGCCGACTCGTATGATTATTTTCTCTGTAAAGTGCGTTTAGTAAAGCGCTTCGCCGTGAATATTAATGCATTTCAACTTTACTGTGTCAACATCACAAGGGAATTATGGTGCGAAAGTGATTTATATTTAAGAAAAAGAAATAAATGAAATGACTGTGTCGGGAAAATTCAGATGTGTTTACAGCTTTCAGAAATGATATACCGAAAGTGAATGTATTGTAATTCCTGGAAAACCTCCTCCTATCTCGTCACTCCTGATTGATTGCTGTCACGTCTCTACTTACACTTGCAGGGCGACGGAAGGTAAGTAACGGTTAACATTTATCAACCTGTGTGGCAATAATACTTTGATTAACTGTTAGTGACGTGTCAGGATTTATATATATGTTTTAAGATTGGGCCACATGACAAAATATTTTGCACCAAATGCAGCCACTGGTACACACACACACACACACACTAACATAGCACTGTCCTATAAAATGACCCTTATAGGAGCGATGTGTCTAATTCGTGAATGATTATGACAGGTGATTCATACATAGATAACATGCTTCACTTGCTCATTGTATATACCTCCGGCTACTCAGTTTGAAGCACTTGCTGGTAGAGTTGTTCATGTTGTGGAAAGGATGAATGTTCCAGAACGTGACAGACGGAACGCAACGCTTGAGTGCAGGTAGGTGTCGAGGATGAACAATGACACTGTCGATTGATATTCATGATTAGTCAGTGTGGATATGTGCATGTACTAACCCCCTTCCCGCCTAGGATGCCATTATGTAGACCTTGTAAGAGTCAGGAGAGGCTATTTAGTAATGTGTAACTGTAAAACTACAGAATATTTCTCACGTACGTTGATGATGAATACTGTAGTTATAATGAAACAAAATTCGAGGCTGTGAATATCTTTGGTCCTAAGTAAGCACAGGTATGGTGTGTGGGTTAAAGGGGAGAGTGGTTTAGGAATACTAGTCTGGGGAGACGTTTTGGGCTAGGGTTTCCCCAGGTAATACGTGTTTATTTTTATCTTAAGATGTACGCGAGGACTTTTTAAGGAAATTGGGTTCGTTTAATTTTTTCTCAGGTATGAATAAGGCTTCGTTTTTTGTTTGTTTGTTTTTTAACAGAAGGGGGAATCCAGTAGTGTTTGAGGAGCATGTATTCTTAACCTCACGGCGCTACACATGTATACGTAATGTATAGTTCAGTGTGTCTGTTTTTGTTTGTGATTTTTCGTCTTGTACGTGTGTTCAAGAATATTTGTATGTAGAGCCATGTATGTGTTTGTGTGATTGTAATGTTTATTTACGCAAGTACATGTCTGGGTTATAGTATGTGTGTGTGTTTACAAATCTTCATGTATGTATCCATGAATATCTACAAAACCTGTGTGTTCCCATGACTTTCCGTTTCGAGAGATGAAGTATTCATTTTGGAAGAGTGTTGCTAAGCCGGAAAAGTTCCTCGTAACCGATACATATATACATAAACATAACGATTTTTGTTAGTAGCCTGAATAACGCATTCATATGCTAATTGTGCAAAGTATTTTTCTGTTATTTCGGTTAACTATTCGGTTTACTTCAGCAATTTCTTGTTCCTGCAGTGATAAGATAAATATTTCTCGATAAGTTTTATGTTTGAAGTCCTGATTCCGATCTCGTCAGTATAGGTTGATGTATGAATTTAATTCGGATCATTTGCAATTTAGAACCTCTCAGCTTACTTCAGCATACGTGATTATGAAATTGTGTATATGAATACATATATCTAACTCAGTCTTTGTAACTAGTTATCCATATGTGTGTGTGTGTGTATATATATATATATATATATATATATATATATATATATATATATATATATATATATATATATATATGTGTGTGTGTGTGTGTGTGTGTTTGTGTATATGAATGATATAAAGTTTTTCGCCCATTCGCGTTATAGCGAAGGTAGCGCTAGAAACAGCGATGTTATACCACTAAAACTTGGCAATATTAAAGATAATGAATTTGTAGTGCCAGTGTAATTTGATAGGCTCTTTGGGTTTAACGTCTACATACCCGATAGCTAGGATCATTAAAGTCGTCAGCGTCGAGTAATAACCACCATTCGAAACCTCTTAAACACCCTCTAGAATGTTCGAGACAATCGAGCGAACACACACACACACACACACACACACACACACACTCAGTATATGACGCCTTCGATTTGGATGAACAAACGATGAATATATGTGAGGAAGAACAACATTCGATCATATTGCAGATCAGTGTTATTGTACTAGAAAAAAAATTTAAGGTTTTGGAGTAATTTTATTTTTTCCCCTTTTTAAAAGATTTGTATTACAATGCTGTATTGCATTGTGTACCAGTCAGGGTTTATGAATTATCAAAATGATTTATAAAGATCAGTGTTCCGGGCATTTGCTGTTGTAGGCACGTCATTAATGGCAGCTCTCAAATATGCAAACGAGGAAGTAATGTCATGTAAATTGGTTTTACGCGTTACAGAATTATGTCGAGGTATACATGCCGGTGTATGTATATATATATATATATATATATATATATATATATATATATATATATATATATATATATATATATATATGATAGTCTTCTTAGAACACACTGCGGAAGATGATACAATAATAAAAAAAAGATATTTAAAGCTCAGCACATCGAGTCATACGTCAGCGGCCCTTCTGCGTTTTATTTCCTGGCGCTACTTTTGATACAAGGGAAACGGCGAAAGAAAAAGCAGTTTATTGTTCACTGATTCTCTCTCTCTCTCTCTCTCTCTCTCTCTCTCTCTCTCTCTCTCTCTCTCTCTCTCTCTCTCTCTCTCTCTGTCGTCATAAAAACGGCGTCTGTTGTCGTGAACAATATGCCACAGTCGCTCATCATTCTCAGCTCTGATGGAATTAATCGCTTCACAAAAAAAAAAAAATCTCCGCTTTTGTCGTTCACTGCCTAACAATAGTTTTAATTAGTTCGATACAAGTATTGTCTTTATTTAAAGCTCAAGTATCCGTGTTCAAACATCTGTGTTTCCAAGGAATTAAAAGGTGAAATGTTATAAAAAGAAAAATCGCAAGAAAAGGCAAAACACTTTATGAGAAGTCAAAACACTTAAGGTCATATAACGCTGGGAGCTGTTAAAAACACAGCTCCTGATGGTCTCAGGAACTAACTACTTCAATTTCTGTTCAAAAATTACATTATACCTAAAGACTTCGCTAATGGTTTCTCCCTTGAAATGTAATTTTTATTCATCTTTTTGGACGTACGAGTCGGTGTTTTTCAATTTGTATTCGCCTTTTGATTCGAGAGTATGTATATATATCTTGTATCATTTTCGAAACGCTTTGATATGAATCATCCTTTTGAAATGTCGTTGTGATGTTGAACTAATGATGCCTTTTTAGCTTGAAAGTGACTCCACCACGTCTTGATTTGATTACTGTTCGATCAGACTGATTACCTTTTGATTTGATTCTTCCGGCGTGATTACCTCGCTCTAGATTCGCCTTGTCCTAAACCTTGCGCGGTCTCTCGCCTTTACACGGC